>NC_092165.1:6456400-6488900 GCF_045791955.1 Oncorhynchus clarkii lewisi | reverse complement strand
CCATGAAATCAGCCAGAAAGCTCTACCTCAATTCATGGTCACGCTGCTGTTCAATATGCATTCAGCTGTATTGTGAATACACCTAGACTACATCTTGATTTGCCCAGTTTATCAATAGAGATTTACCGTTCAAATACATTATTACCATGATGTTATGTAGTTAGATTAGTAAAATAAATGAAGTCAAATTGATTGTATAATTCATTCATTAACGCATACATTCAAAAATAAAACTCGAAGATCTGTCTGGTTCAAGTGCCATTCTGTGACTTTGGCCATGGTATTGTTTTAGTACTGTATGGAGTATTGTGATACTTAACCTGGTATCCGCATGGAAGTTGACCTTTTAGCATGGTGACAACACTGTTCACAGCTCTGAAAGTAGTGCTCACGAGCCAGAAGAGGTCCCTCAGCGCTCACTCTGCTGTGTGTGCATCTTGCTAGCTGTCACTCAAATCGCGAAGGGCTGAAGCTCATTGGCTAGAACTTTAAATGCTAGGGGGCTGACCCACAATGGGGGAGAATGGCACAGTATAGTTCCAGAAAAAGTTGCTTTCAAACTAGGGATTTCGTGGCTAATTGAGTTAAGACAGTAATTCTGCTCCTAGATTCTGAATGTGTGAACAACACGTTGACACATCAGCCCAAAGTAGGCACCAACGTTTCACAGCATGTCTTTAAATAAGCAATATTATACTATATGATTGTAAACTTGACTTGACCTTAGGTTCACCGGGAGGTGCCGGGCGCTGAGCGCTACCAGGAAGCCATGTCCCTCAACCAGGGCCCCGCCCCCTCCACTGGAAAGACCAACCGCTTCAGCTCCCGCAGGGGCAAAGGTCAGTGTGTGTGTGCGCGGGTGCCTGCCTGTCTGTCTGTCTTGTTTGTGTGTGAGAGTGTTTATATTATCTGTCTGTGGAAGGAAGGCAGATGGAGAGTGAGAGTGATGCAATTGTTGACTTTAGTGTGTGTACACAGTATAGTGACAGTGTAGCAGGAAAGAGAGACAGCAGAGAACCAGTGGTTGGCCTGGGATGTTGAATGCTATTTACCCCCATCCTAAAGAATGTTCAGTCTCACTCCTTAATGTCTGTGTGTCTGTGAGGGAAATGATTTGTTTCTCTATTTATGAACAGACATTTTGTTTTTGCTGGTTTGTCATTGTGCTGGCGTGGATGTTGGTGTGTGTTGTTGGCGTGGATGTTGGTGTGTGTTGTTGATGGTTTGTCATTGTGCTGGCGTGGATGTTGGTGTGTGTTGCTGGTGTGGATGTTGGTGTGTTGTTGCTGGCGTGGATGTTGGTGTGTGTTGTTGCTGGTGTGGATGTTGGTGTGTGTTGTTGCTGGCGTGGATGTTGGTGTGTTGTTGCTGGCGTGGATGTTGGTGTGTGTTGTTGCTGGTGTGGATGTTGGTGTGTGTTGCTGGTGTGGATGTTGGTGTGTGTTGTTGATGGTTTGTCATTGTGCTGGCGTGGATGTTGGTGTGTGTTGCTGGTGTGGATGTTGGTGTGTGTTGTTGATGGTTTGTCATTGTGCTGGCGTGGATGTTGGTGTGTGTTGCTGGCGTGGATGTTGGTGTGTGTTGCTGGTGTGGATGTTGGTGTGTGTTGTTGATGGTTTGTCATTGTGCTGGCGTGGATGTTGGTGTGTGTTGCTGGCGTGGATGTTGGTGTGTGTTGTTGATGGTTTGTCATTGTGCTGGCGTGGATGTTGGTGTGTGTTTTTGCTGGTTTGTCTTTGTGCTGGCGTGGATGTTGGTGTGTGTTGTTGATGGTTTGTCATTGTGCTGGCGTGGATGTTGGTGTGTGTTGCTGGCGTGGATGTTGGTGTGTGTTTTTGCTGGTTTGTCTTTGTGCTGGCGTGGATGTTGGTGTGTGTTGCTGGCGTGGATGTTGGTGTGTGTTGCTGGCGTGGATGTTGGTGTGTTGTTGCTGGCGTGGATGTTGGTGTGTTGTTGCTGGCGTGGATGTTGGTGTGTTGTTGCTGGCGTGGATGTTGGTGTGTTGTTGATGGTTTGTCATTGTGCTGGCGTGGATGTTGGTGTGTGTGGTTGATGGTTTGTCATTGTGCTGGCGTGGATGTTGGTGTGTGTGGTTGATGGTTTGTCATTGTGCTGGCGTGGATGTTGGTGTGTGTGGTTGATGGTTTGTCATTGTGCTGGCGTGGATGTTGGTGTGTGTGGTTGATGGTTTGTCATTGTGCTGGCGTGGATGTTGGTGTGTGTTTTTGATGGTTTGTCTTTGTGCTGGCGTGGATGTTGGTGTGTGATGGTTTGTCATTGTGCTGGCGTGGATGTTGGTGTGTGTTTTTGTTGCGATAGTTTCTAATCTAATCCTACATTTGATCTATGCTGGTGCTTTGGTGGGAGGAGGTGTCTTGGTGGCTGGGTCACTGCTGCTGTTCTGACTTGACTCAAATGATCTTCCTCTCTCCTCCTATCATTTAATCCTCCCTCGTTCTGCTCTCCTCTCTGCTGTGGAACAGATGACTGGTGTTCTAAAGGTAAGCTCTGACCTCTGCTTGTCAGCTAGGTAGAGCATTAATTAGGACTGGCTAATGATGTGTCAGTCTCCTAACTCTATGCATGCATTGTCATGCTCTCTGCCGTCTCCTAGAGGACGATGTGTGTAAGAGACAGTGTGCAGCATGTGTGTGTGAGTCTGTGTTAGCATGTGTGCTCCTACCTAGCGGCTTTTTTCAGTGGCTCACAGAGCTGTGTGGTTCTAGAGAACCATAGCGGTTAGAGGGTTCTAGAGCACCGTAGCGGGCGGGGGGTTCTAGAGCACCGTAGTGGGCGGGGGGAGTTCTGGAGCGCCGTAGCGGGGGGTTTATTGAGTGTTCTGTGCGTCTGTTTCTCAGTGTTCTGATGTTCTGTTGCAGGGAGAAATGAAGACGGAGCAGATATGATTGACATTCCAAAGAGGACTACACCTGCCAAAGGTAACACAGTATAAAGTGGCATCATGTAGACTGGAATATGCATGTTTCTCCTGTCCACTCATCTGTTGTACTGATCTGAAAGAAGTGACCAGGCGACAGCTAAGCCAGCCTAATGAGCTGCCATCACATTGTTTTCACCTGTGAAGTTTTTTCCCCAATCATGCTGCTTTCAAGACAACTGGGAAATGAGGTCAAATCATGTCAGTGATCTTCAGTTCTGAAATTCCGAGCTCTATTCCAAGCTGGATGACCATTCAAAGTGACCCCCCCCCCCCCCCCCCGAGCTCCCAGTTCTCCTGAACTCACTGAAGTCTGAGATTTCTGAATGCAGCAACAGTGCAGGTGAAAATGAGAAGACAATGAGATGTCTCCATGTTTCTAACACCTCTCCCTCCGTGTCTCTCCAGGTTATGAGTTGTTGTTCCAGCCAGAGGTGGTGCGTGTCTACACCTCTCTGCTGAAGGAGAGTAAGAACCCCACCGTGCTGGAAGCCTCCGCCGGAGCCGTGCAGAACCTGTGTGCCGGACGCTGGACCGTGAGTCAACCACACCACCACCACACACCTTGAGACACCACAACCTGTTAGTTTAACCCAAACACAACCACCATCAGACCCAACATCACCACACACCTTGAGACACCACGACCTGTTAGTTTAACCCAAACACAACCACCATCCGGTCCAACACCACCACGACCTGTTTAGTTTAACCCAAACACAACCACCATCCGGTCCACACCACCACAACCTGTTAGTTTAACCCAAACACAACCACCATCAGACCCAACATCACCACACACCTTGAGACACCACGACCTGTTAGTTTAACCCAAACACAACCACCATCCGGTCCAACACCACCACGACCTGTTTAGTTTAACCCAAACACAACCACCATCAGGTCCAACACCACCACACACCTTGAGACACCACAACCTGTTAGTTTAACCCAAACACAACCACCATCAGACCCAACATCACCACACACCTTGAGACACCACAACCTGTTAGTTTAACCCAAACACAACCACCATCAGACCCAACATCACCACACACCTTGAGACACCACGACCTGTTAGTTTAACCCAAACACAACCACCATCCGGTCCAACACCACCACGACCTGTTTAGTTTAACCCAAACACAACCACCACCAGGCCCAACACCACCACGACCTGTTAGTTTAACCCAAACACAACCACCACCAGGCCCAACACCACCACACACCCTGAGACACCACGACCTGTTAGTTTAACCCAAACACAACCACCATCCGGTACAACACCACCACGACCTGTTAGTTTAACCCAAACACAACCACCACCAGGCCCAACACCACCACGACCTGTTAGTTTAACCCAAACACAACCACCACCAGACACACATCCCTTTCAGCCTCCTTACTTGACCTCTAAGAGAAACCCTTTACACCTGGACTGTAAGTCAATCACAGTATAATCACAAACTCCACCTCCAACCCAGACACCACCACGACCTGTTAGTTTAACCCAAACACAACCACCACCAGGCCCAACACCACCACGACCTGTTAGTTTAACCCAAACACAACCACCATCAGACCCAACATCACCACACACCTTGAGACACCACGACCTGTTAGTTTAACCCAAACACAACCACCATCCGGTACAACACCACCACGACCTGTTTAGTTTAACCCAAACACAACCACCACCAGGCCCAACACCACCACACACCCTGAGACACCACGGCCTGTTAGTTTAACCCAAACACAACCACCACCAGACACACATCCCTTTCAGCCTCCTTACTTGACCTCTAAGAGAAACCCTTTACACCTGGACTGTAAGTCAATCACAGTATAATCACAAACTCCACCTCCAACCCAGACACCACCTTTCTAGACCCTTGTTAAGCCACAGTCTAGTACTCAAAACAGTCTGTCCGTTTCCTGAACACAAATACACTACAATAATCATTGATCTGTATGTATTCTCTCTCTCTCTCTGTCTCAGTATGGGCGGTATAATTGATCTGTATGTATTCTCTCTCTCTCTCTGTCTCAGTATGGGCGGTATAATTGATCTGTATGTATTCTCTCTCTGTCTCAGTATGGGCGGTATAATTGATCTGTATGTATTCTCTCTCTCTGTCTCAGTATGGGCGGTATAATTGATCTGTATGTATTCTTAGTCTCTCTGTCTCTGTCTCAGTATGGGTGGTATAATTGATCTGTATGTATTCTCTCTCTCTCTCTGTCTCAGTATGGGCGGTATAATTGATCTGTATGTATTCTCTCTCTCTCTCTGTCTCAGTATGGGCGGTATAATTGATCTGTACGTATTCTCTCTCTCTCTCTGTCTCAGTATGGGCGGTATAATTGATCTGTATGTATTCTCTCTCTGTCTCAGTATGGGCGGTGTAATTGATCTGTATGTATTCTCTCTCTCTCTGTCTCAGTATGGGCGGTATAATTGATCTGTATGTATTCTCTCTCTGTCTCAGTATGGGCGGTATAATTGATCTGTATGTATTCTCTCTCTCTCTCTGTCTCAGTATGGGCGGTATAATTGATCTGTATGTATTCTCTCTCTCTCTCTGTCTCAGTATGGGCGGTATAATTGATCTGTACGTATTCTCTCTCTCTCTCTGTCTCAGTATGGGCGGTATAATTGATCTGTATGTATTCTCTCTCTGTCTCAGTATGGGCGGTGTAATTGATCTGTATGTATTCTCTCTCTCTCTGTCTCAGTATGGGCGGTATAATTGATCTGTATGTATTCTCTCTCTGTCTCAGTATGGGCGGTATAATTGATCTGTATGTATTCTCTCTCTCTCTCTGTCTCAGTATGGGCGGTATAATTGATCTGTATGTATTCTCTCTCTCTCTCTGTCTCAGTATGGGCAGTATAATTGATCTGTATGTATTCTCTCTCTCTCTCTGTCTCAGTATGGGCGGTATAATTGATCTGTATGTATTCTCTCTCTCTGTCTCAGTATGGGCGGTATAATTGATCTGTATGTATTCTCTCTCTGTCTCAGTATGGGCGGTATAATTGATCTGTATGTATTCTCTCTCTGTCTCAGTATGGGCGGTATAATTGATCTGTATGTATTCTCTCTCTGTCTCAGTATGGGCGGTATAATTGATCTGTATGTATTCTGTCTCTGTCTCAGTATGGGCAGTATAATTGATCTGTATGTATTCTCTCTCTGTCTCTGTCTCAGTATGGGCGGTATAATTGATCTGTATGTATTCTCTCTCTGTCTCAGTATGGGCGGTATAATTGATCTGTATGTATTCTCTCTCTCTCTGTCTCAGTATGGGCGGTATAATTGATCTGTATGTATTCTCTCTCTCTCTGTCTCAGTATGGGTGGTATAATTGATCTGTATGTATATTCTCTCTCTCTCTGTCTCAGTATGGGCAGTATAATTGATCTGTATGTATTCTCTCTCTCTCTGTCTCAGTATGGGCGGTATAATTGATCTGTATGTATTCTCTCTCTGTCTCAGTATGGGTGGTATAATTGATCTGTATGTATTCTCTCTCTGTCTCAGTATGGGTGGTATAATTGATCTGTATGTATTCTCTCTCTGTCTCTGTCTCAGTATGGGTGGTATAATTGATCTGTATGTATTCTCTCTCTCTGTCTCAGTATGGGCGGTATAATTGATCTGTATGTATTCTCTCTCTGTCTCAGTATGGGCGGTATAATTGATCTGTATGTATTCTCTCTCTCTCTCTGTCTCAGTATGGGCAGTATAATTGATCTGTATGTATTCTCTCTCTCTCTGTCTCAGTATGGGCAGTATAATTGATCTGTATGTATTCTCTCTCTCTCTCTGTCTCAGTATGGGCGGTATAATTGATCTGTATGTATTCTCTCTCTCTCTCTGTCTCAGTATGGGCGGTATAATTGATCTGTATGTATTCTCTCTCTGTCTCAGTATGGGCGGTATAATTGATCTGTACGTATTCTCTCTCTCTGTCTCAGTATGGGCGGTATAATTGATCTGTACGTATTCTCTCTCTCTGTCTCAGTATGGGTGGTATAATTGATCTGTATGTATTCTCTGTCTCAGTATGGGTGGTATAATTGATCTGTATGTATTCTCTCTCTCTGTCTCAGTATGGGTGGTATAATTGATCTGTATGTATTCTCTCTCTCTGTCTCAGTATGGGCGGTATAATTGATCTGTATGTATTCTCTCTCTCTCTCTGTCTCAGTATGGGCGGTATAATTGATCTGTATGTATTCTCTCTCTCTCTCTGTCTCAGTATGGGCGGTATAATTGATCTGTATGTATTCTCTCTCTCTGTCTCAGTATGGGCGGTATAATTGATCTGTATGTATTCTCTCTCTCTCTGTCTCAGTATGGGCGGTATAATTGATCTGTATGTATTCTCTCTCTGTCTCAGTATGGGCGGTATAATTGATCTGTATGTATTCTCTCTCTCTCTGTCTCAGTATGGGCGGTATAATTGATCTGTATGTATTCTCTCTCTCTGTCTCAGTATGGGCGGTATAATTGATCTGTATGTATTCTCTGTCTCGGTATGGGCTGTATAATTGATCTGTATGTATTCTCTCTCTCTCTCTGTCTCAGTATGGGCGGTATTGATCTGTATGTATTCTCTCTCTCTCTCTGTCTCAGTATGGGCAGTATAATTGATCTGTATGTATTCTCTCTCTGTCTCAGTATGGGCGGTATAATTGATCTGTATGTATTCTCTCTCTGTCTCAGTATGGGCGGTATAATTGATCTGTATGTATTCTCTCTCTGTCTCAGTATGGGCGGTATATTTGATCTGTATGTATTCTCTCTCTGTCTCAGTATGGGCGGTATAATTGATCTGTATGTATTCTCTCTCTGTCTCAGTATGGGCGGTATAATTGATCTGTATGTATTCTCTCTCTCTCTCTGTCTCAGTATGGGCGGTATAATTGATCTGTATGTATTCTCTCTCTCTCTCTGTCTCAGTATGGGCGGTATAATTGATCTGTATGTATTCTCTCTCTGTCTCAGTATGGGCGGTATAATTGATCTGTATGTATTCTCTCTCTGTCTCTGTCTCAGTATGGGTGGTATAATTGATCTGTATGTATTCTCTCTCTCTGTCTCAGTATGGGCGGTATAATTGATCTGTATGTATTCTCTGTCTCAGTATGGGCGGTATATCCGTGCGTTGTTGCGTCAGGAGAAGGGTCTTCCCATGATGACAGAGCTGTTGGCCCATGGCAACGACCGGGTGGTTAGGGCCATGTCTGGAGCTCTGAGGAACCTGGCTATCGACGCTCGCAACAGAGACCTGCTCGGTTAGTACTGTTTCTGTGGAACTGTTTTTCCCTCTCCCTGTTTCTCTTGCTCTCTTTCTCCCTCTCTCTTTCTCCCTCTCTTTCTCCCTCTCTCGTGCTTTCTTTTTCCCTCTCTCTCCCTCTCTCTCCTTCTCCCTCCCCCTCTCTCTCCCTCTCTCTCTCTCCCTCTCTTTCTCCCTCTCTCGCGCTCTCTTTGAGCCAACCTGTGTTATTAAATACTACAGCTAGGTCTCTCTAACTCTTGTCTCTGTAGGTAAACATGCAGTTCCCCACCTGGTATCCAACCTGCCTGGTGGGGGTCAGAGCCAGCCTGTGAGGGCTCTGTCAGAGGAGACGGTGGTGTCTGTACTGAGCACCCTTCATGAGGTTCTGGGCTCCAGCCTGGACGCTGCCAAGATCCTCAGAGCCTCGCAGGGCATCGAGAGACTGGTGCTCATCAATAAGGATGGGTAAGCTGGTGTGTGTGTGTGTGTGTGTGTGTGTGTGTGTGTGTGACAAAAAGAGGTGCATGTGTCTCTTTCCATCAGTCTGGATGATGTTGAACAGGAGTGTCAAACTCTGTCTGCTCTCTGGTCTGCAGGGTTTCTCCCTTTTACTGATCAATTACACACTAATTGAAAGGAAAAACTGAGACTGGGGGGGTGTTGTTGAACTCACTCATTTGACCCCGGAGGGAGGTAAACTACACCCCCCCCCCCCCAGTTCAACCCCCCCCGGGGTGGACTGGGGGGGGTGTAGTTGATCTCCCCCCGGGGACTGGGGGGTGTAGTTGACCTCCCTCCGGGGTCAAATGGAATGGGAGGGGTGTAGTTGACCTCCCTCCGGGGTGGACTGGGGGGTGTAGTTGACCTCCCTCCGGGGTGGACTGGGGGGGTGTAGTTGAATCACCTCTTTCTGTTTGATGCTGTTTCTCTTTCTGAGTCCTCCAGTTCTCTCTCCTGATAGGAACCGGTCAGAGCGAGAGGTGCGTGGTGCCGGCCTGATACTCCAGTTAGTTTGGGGCTATAAAGAGTTGAGGAAGACCCTGGAGAAGGATGGCTGGAAGAAGACAGACTTCATGGTGAACCTCAACCCACCTAACAGCACCCAGCCCCGGGTCAACGGAGGATATGAAGACAGTACGCTGCCACTCATAGACAGGGGTGAGACAGACAATAACATCTAGCTACACACACACACACACTGAGGTCTTCACAGGTCTACCCCAATATCTGAGACCCGACTCTGGAACTAGGTGTCTGAGTCTAAAATTGTCCCTGGGGTCTGGGTTGGATCCATGTTTGATTGCCACAGGTCTATGTAACTACAGCTGATGGACCCGACCTGACCACGGCTCTGAATAGCCTATAGCGGTTGTATTCAGTGGTTTTCTGTGGGGACCCCATTCCCCCCCCCCCCAGTAACCACCACACTATAAACACCACCACACCATAAACACCACCACACCGTAAACACCACCACACCATAAACACCACCACACTATAAACACCACCACACTATAAACACCACCACACTATAAACACCACCACACTATAACCACCACCACACTATAAACACCACCACACTATAAACACCACCACACTATAACCACCACCACACTATAACCACCACCACACTATAACCACCACCACACCATAAACACCACCACACTATAAACACCACCACACTATAAACACCACCACACTATAACCACCACCACACTATAACCACCACCACACTATAACCACCACCACACTATAACCACCACCACACTATAACCACCACCACACTATAACCACCACCACACTATAAACACCACCACACTATAAACACCACCACACTATAAACACCACCACACTATAAACACCACCACACTATAAACACCACCACACTATAAACACCACCACACTATAAACACCACCACACTGTAACCACCACCACACTGTAACCACCACCACACTATAACCTACCACCACACTATAACCTACCACCACACTATAACCACCACCACACTATAACCACCACCACACTATAACCACTATAACCACTATAACCACCACCACACTATAAACACCACCACACTATAAACACCACCACACTATAAACACCACCACACTATAAACACCACCACACCATAAACACCACCACACCATAAACACCACCAAACCACCACACTATAACCACCACCGCACTATAAACACCACCGCACTATAACCACCACCACACTATAAACACCACCACACTATAAACACCACCACACTATAACCTACCACCACACTATAACCACCACACACTATTACCTACCACCACACTATAACCTACCACCACACTATAACCAACCACCACACTATAAACACCACCACACTATAAACACCACCACACTATAACCACCACCACACTATAACCACCACCACACTATAAACACCACCACACTATAAACACCACCACACTATAAACACCACCACACTATAACCACCACCACACTATAAACACCACCACACTATAAACACCACCACACTATAACCACCACCACACTATAAACACCACCACACTATAACCACCACCACACTATAAACACCACCACACTATAACCACCACCACACTATAAACACCACCACACTATAACCACCACCACACTATAACCACCACCACACTATAAACACCACCACACTATAACCACCACCACACTATAAACACCACCACACTATAAACACCACCACACTATAACCACCACCACACTATAAACACCACCACACTATAAACACCACCACACTATAAACACCACCACACTATAACCACCACCACACTATAACCACCACCACACTATAAACACCACCACACCACCACACTATAAACACCACCACACCACCACACTATAAACACCACCACACCACCACACTATAAACACCACCACACTATAAACACCACCACACTATAACCACCACCACACTATAACCACCACCACACTATAACCTACCACCACCACACTATAACCTACCACCACACTATAACCTACCACCACACTATAACCTACCACCACACTATAACCTACCACCACACTATAACCACCACACACTATTACCTACACACTATAACCAACCACCACACTATAACCAACCACCACACTATAACCACCACCACACTATAACCACCACACACGATTACCTACACACTATAACCACCACCACACTATAACCTACCACCACACTATAAACACCACCACACTATAAACACCACCACACTATAACCAACCACCACACTATAAACACCACCACACTATAACCACCACCACACTATAACCACCACCACACTATAACCACCACCACACTATAACCACCACCACACTATAACCACCACCACACTATAACCACCACCACACTATAACCACCACCACACTGTAACCACCACCACACTGTAACCACCACCACACTGTAACCACCACCACACTGTAACCACCACCACACTGTAACCACCACCACACTGTAACCACCACCACACTGTAACCACCACCACACTGTAACCACCACACACTATAACCACCACACACTATAACCACCACCACACTGTAACCACCACCACACTATAACCACCACCACACTATAAACACCACCACACTGTAAACACCACCACACTGTAACCACCACCACACTGTAACCACCACCACACTGTAACCACCACCACACTGTAACCACCACCACACTATAACCTACCACCACACTATAACCACCACCACACTATAACCACCACCACACTATAACCACTATAACCACTATAACCACCACCACACTATAAACACCACCACACTATAAACACCACCACACTATAAACACCACCACACTATAAACACCACCACACTATAAACACCACCACACCATAAACACCACCACACCATAAACACCACCAAACCACCACACTATAACCACCACCGCACTATAAACACCACCGCACTATAACCACCACCACACTATAAACACCACCACACTATAAACACCACCACACTATAACCTACCACCACACTATAACCACCACACACTATTACCTACCACCACACTATAACCTACCACCACACTATAACCAACCACCACACTATAAACACCACCACACTATAAACACCACCACACTATAAACACCACCACACTATAAACACCACCACACCACCACACTATAAACACCACCACACTATAAACACCACCACACTATAACCACCACCGCACTATAAACACCACCACACTATAAACACCACCACACTATAAACACCACCACACTATAACCACCACCACACTATAACCACCACCACACTATAAACACCACCACACTATAAACACCACCACACTATAAACACCACCACACTATAACCACCACCACACTATAAACACCACCGCACTATAAACACCACCACACTATAACCACCACCACACTATAAACACCACCGCACTATAACCACCACCGCACTATAACCACCACCACACTATAACCACCACACACTATAAACACCACCACACTATAACCACCACCACACTATAAACACCACCACACCACCACACTATAAACACCACCACACTATAAACACCACCACACTATAACCACCACCACACTATAACCACCACCACACTATAAACACCACCACGCCACCACACTATAAACACCACCACACTATAAACACCACCACACTATAAACACCACCACACTATAACCACCACCACACTATAACCACCACCACACTATAACCACCACCACACTATAACCTACCACCACCACACTATAACCTACCACCACCACACTATAACCTACCACCACACTATAACCTACCACCACACTATAACCACCACACACTATTACCTACACACTATAACCAACCACCACACTATAACCAACCACCACACTATAACCACCACCACACTATAACCACCACCACACTATAACCACCACACACGATTACCTACACACTATAACCACCACCACACTATAACCTACCACCACACTATAAACACCACCACACTATAACCAACCACCACACTATAAACACCACCACACTATAACCACCACCACACTATAACCACCACCACACTATAACCACCACCACACTATAACCACCACCACACTATAACCACCACCACACTATAACCACCACCACACTGTAACCACCACCACACTGTAACCACCACCACACTGTAACCACCACCACACTGTAACCACCACCACACTGTAACCACCACCACACTGTAACCACCACACACTATAACCACCACCACACTGTAACCACCACCACACTATAACCACCACCACACTATAACCTACCACCACACTATAACCTACCACCACACTATAACCTACCACCACACTATAACCACCACCACACTATAACCACCACCACACTGTAACCACCACCACACTGTAACCACCACCACACTGTAACCACCACCACACTGTAACCACCACCACACTATAACCACCACCACACTATAACCACCACCACACTATAACCACTATAACTACACTATAACCACTATAACCACACTATAACCACCACCACACTAGCTGTCTCTCATCCTGTGACTGTGTTTGTTTGTCAGGAGGAGGAGACAAGAGAGACATGATTCCACTAAATGATATGGGACCAGGTATGTCTGCACACACACACACACACACACACACCAACACAGACGCACACGCCTAAACACACAGCTGTTAACAGGCCTTGGCTGTCTTCCAGATGCCTACTCCACACTGGACCAGAGGGGGAGGAAGAACACTCTGGACAGAACACTGGAGCCTGCTGACAAAGACACAGCACAGGTACACACACACAGAGCATGTTCTCGCATGTCTCACTAAATACTGTGGTTAGCTTCTTTTCTCACAAACGATTTCTCACTTAACTTCTGACACTAACCCACTTTATCAACACTCTCTCTTCCCCTCTCTCTCTCTCTTCCCCTCTCTCTCTCTTATCTGGTTTTCATATTGTTCGTTCTGAACACACCCGTCTCTCTCTTTTTTTCTCTCACTCTGCTTCAACCCACCACCTTTCTTCCCTCTTCTCCCTCCCCGTTTTCTCTCTCCTGTCTTCCTTACCACCCTTTTCTCCCCCTCCTCCCCGTTCTTTCTCCCTCCCCGTTCTTTCTCCCTCCCCGTTCTTTCTCCCTCCCCGTTCTTTCTCCCTCCCCGTTCTTTCTCTCCCTCCCTCCCTCCCTCCCCGTTCTTTCTCTCTCCCTCCCTCCCTCCCTCCCCGTTCTTTCTCTCTCCCTCCCTCCCTCCCTCCCCGTTCTTTCTCTCTCTCTCCCTCCCTCCCTCCCCGTTCTTTCTCTCTCCCTCCCTCCCCGTTCTTTCTCTCTCCCTCCCTCCCCGTTCTTTCTTTCTCCCTCCCTCCCCGTTCTTTCTTTCTCCCTCCCTCCCCGTTCTTTCTTTCTCCCTCCCTCCCTCCCCGTTCTTTCTTTCTCCCTCCCTCCCTCCCTGTTCTTTCTTTCTCCCTCCCTCCCTCCCTGTTCTTTCTTTCTCCCTCCCTCCCTCCCTGTTCTTTCTTTCTCCCTCCCTCCCTCCCCGTTCTTTCTTTCTCCCTCCCCGTTCTTTCTTTCTCCCTCCCCGTTCTTTCTTTCTCCCTCCCCGTTCTTTCTTTCTCCCCCTCCCCGTTCTTTCTTTCTCCCCCTCCCCGTTCTTTCTTTCTCCCCCTCCCCGTTCTTTCACCCCTCCCCGTTCTTTCACCCCTCCCCGTTCTTTCACCCCTCCCCGTTCTTTCTCCCCTCCCCGTTCTTTCTCTCCCTCCCTCCCCGTTCTTTCTTTCTCCCCCACTCCCCGTTCTTTCTTTCTCCCCCTTTTCTCTTCCTCCCACCTTCTCTTCCCCCTCTCAGGGAGGGCTGTATGAGGAGAGGCGGGACTCTGTTCCTCTCATGGACTCTTATGACGGTTAGGCCACACCCCCCCACACACTGCATGTGAGCGCATGGTATGTGTGTCCACCGACTGAACACCTGCCTCTCACTAAACCGCATGGCCTAACTAACCTCTCTGTGTGTGTCCCCCATTGTATTGGTGTTTGTTTCTTGCTCCCTCTGCTGGTGATTTGTATATTTGATATAGTATGTTGTTGATCTTGTGTCTTGATGTTCGTTTGTTTCATGTCTGTATACATATGGAATTTTGTGTTTGATCTCTTTTCAAGCGTCTGTGTCATGTATTGATTGGTGATGTTTAGGCTGTGTGTGTGTCATGTATTGATTGGTGATGTTTAGGCTGTGTGTGTTCATGTTGTCTGTGTCATGTGTTGATTGGTAATGTTTAGGCTGTGTGTGTGTCATGTATTGATTGGTGATGTTTAGGCTGTGTGTGTTCATGTTGTCTGTGTCATGTATTGATTGGTGATGTTTAGGCTGTGACCGATATTGTCTTAACTAGCAGGTTCTGTGTCCTCTCAATCCTCTAAGTTTATACAGCTGGTTTATGAGTTGCACTCTTACTACAAATATTACACATGGTAGTAACCCTTCTCTCTGTGTCTCTGTGTCTCTGTCTCTCTGTGTCTCTGTCTCTCTGTCTCTCTCTCTGTCTCTCTCTCTCTTTCTCTCTCTCTCTGTGTGTGTGTCCTGGTCTTCCCACAGAGAAACTGATAGTGTGCATCACTAGAAGAGAGCAGCCTCTACCGGCCTACTGCCCCTGCTGAACCTCTGGACACTCACTGAGGGACCACTGACTCCACTAGAACTGGACTCTCTCCTTCTGTGTCTCTTTCTCTCTCTCTCTTTTTTTTTCCTCTCTCCTCTCAATTTCTTAATCTTCTTTCCCTCTTATCTCTCTCGGGGTCTGTGACATAAGCCACTTGCATGACCTTCAGCCTTCCTCATCTCCCTAGCTCTCCCTCATTCCTCTATTTAGACTGTGACTTTTAGCCACTAAAGGAACACTATGGACTCCTGACATCCCTCTTCTACCTGTCGACACTACTATGACATAAGACCACTTCTAATTTAGTAACTCCTCCCACCACAGTGACACACTAACCCCCAACACTACACTAACTCCTCCCACCACAGTGACACACTAACCCCCGACACTACACTAACTCCTCCCACCACAATAGGGACAGTTGTGACTTCATCTGGGAACTGGGAACGTTCACCACCACAGTAACAAAGCTAATCAAAAGGGAACTGTTGGAATGGGATTCAAACTGTAACTGACAAACCCCTTTTTTTACTGGAATGGTTCAAACTGTAACTGAACTTAAACTGACAACCCCCTTTTTTTACTGGAATGGTTCAAACTGTAACTGAACTTAAACTGACAACCCCCTTTTTTTACTGGAATGGTTCAAACTGTAACTGAACTTAAACTGACAACCCCCTTTTTTTACTGGAATGGTTCAAACTGCATTTCTACAAGTGATTGTGAAGATTTCCAGTCAAGGTTTTTTTTTCTTCTTGTGATAACTAATTACCACTAAACTTCTGTTTCCCAACAAAGAATCAATGTTTGTTGATCTACTGCCGGTGTTGCTTTGGTCTTTGTTTGAGGTGTGATTGCTGAGTTGTGGTTCTGACTACAGTGATGAACACGTGCCAAGCTACACACCACTATTGCAGTAACTTTCTACTACAGAGTATTTCTGAACACTACTTCTCTTCTCAGAGCCATCTGTTGTGATGTTCTAGTGTATATGACATCATTGGGTGATGTCAGACAGGCACTGGTGTGCCATTGGGCAGTGTTGTGGGAAAGTAAGTAGCTTGACGACCACTTTTAACATTTTACACATGGGTCTTGCGTCACAGAACATTCTTGATCGTCTGTTCTGCAGATTATATTTCTATGATTTTCAGCCATGTATAATAGACCAGTGAACCGTTTCGGCTCTATTCAATACATTTCTATCTGTGTGGCTCTTTAGCGTCATTGTTATACCCCCTTTCTCAACTCGCTCTGGTTCTAATGGTTCTCCTGAAGCTATGGGAGAAACCACAGATTTGATTGTTGATCCAGTGACTGCATTTCTTTCAATCTGCAAATCTCTATATATATGAATGTGTAAATATGTGATCGCCTTCAACTACGTCTGTGTGGCTCATGGCTAACTGGAGTGCCTCGTTCGTTGGTGTTTTTAAGGTGGGATGGGGGTTTTCCCTGGGGGTATCATTCACTAGCAGCAACATTCCAGAACATTGAATCCAAATGGAATGTATAGAACAGTTTTTTTTGTTGTGTTCCGCATAATAACACAATGGAATGTATAGAGTTGATATGATTGATGCTCTGCATATGGAACAGAGAGAACCATTCTAGTGCCATACGTTCCACGTCAGACTGGGGTGTTCCAGCCTACTGAACCTACGCCTGGGTGTCCATCTACCCTGCTGGACTGGCTGGTGTCCATGGAGACCACAGAACACTAAGAGGGGAGAGGACACATTTAGCTGGTTGTTTCCCCCCAGACAGAGTTCCTTTAGTACCGTAGATGACATTATTATTCTCAGTGCAGAGTAAGATGTAGATATTTTCTCAGTAGATTAAAGCACTAGCGGTAAAAGCGTTTCTTGGTTCCTTTGATTATTTTCATGCCAATCCAACACTACAAATGGTCAGTCTCAGAAAAATGTAAATGAGTTGCCTTGTAACCAGATAGTCCTAGAATGAGATGATCTAGAACTGATACAAGAAATGATGTGGGAGTGGAATCCAATGGGAAAGTGGGACTAAAGAGGGGCGGAGCATAAAATTAAATTAGCAAGATTTGTATAAGTGCAAAGACCTGATTTTGATTCTAGTTGCTATTTAAAAAATAAATAAAATAAAAAGCAAATTTAACTATATATAGAAGATAAATATTTGTTAATTTTACTGGTTTTATGTATTGTTTTTATATTTTATGATTTGGGTTTATTCGTCTTGCAGGTTGTGGGTGAACGCATATGCAATCAGGTTTATTTTTGAATTGAGAAACATTTATGGTTTATATATTTTAATTATAGAGAAAACAAGCAAAACACAATGTAAAATCAATTTTACATTCCAAATGGTCCCATATTCCCAATATAGTACACTACTAAATGGCCTGATATGGCTCTGGGTGAAAGTAGTTAACTATATAGGGGACAGGGGGACATTTAGGAGACAGTCCAACTCTCAATTTCTGTCAACAGTTTATTATTGGAACGCTGATCTAAAATGTGATTCTGGATGAAAACCTTAATCTCTTCTTCTATGCCTTGGCTCTTAATGTTGCACATTTCTCTCATGAATGGAATATGTAACAAGCAATACTGTTTATAATAAATAAAATAAAAAGTGCTTTTTTCAATACTGGCCTTGACTTTTTTTTTCTCTCCAGCTCTGTGTGTGATTTGAGAAATGCATGTGTTGCAGTAAATGTTAGTAGTTCTCCCTGTACAGTTGTACTCTTCATAAACACACATCAATCATACGGTGTCATGCAGTGTTGAGACGCTGAAATCAATGGGTGAAGTAACGCACGCCTCTGATTGGCTAAAGTCAACAATACTTTTCAACATTGAACTGAAGATTTCAACAGGTTTGCTCTTGATCAGATCAAATGGCTCTTCCGCTGAGTGCGGAACAACAGACGTTGATAATCAACGACGAGCCGAAATGACCCCATGATTCGAATGTGCAGGCTTGGCTTTTCCCACGTTAACTACGCATGAACACGCACGATCGCCCCTCGCGATTTTGACGTTGAAGAGAACTCCTTTCTGAAGTGTGACGTCAGTCCGTGAATTTGACCACGTTGTGGGAATATGTCAACATTAACTATTTGAAACAAATTGGTTGGCGAAATTCAGATTTTTGAGAAAGCAAGTCACTAGAAAAGAAAAAGCTGGCATCGAAAAGGTAAGCATGTGCATTAGCTAGCCGTCCAGCTAACACATTTAGCTAACGTCACCAGACTTTCTTCGTTTCTAGTTCCCCGGCACGAGTGTGCTGAAAAGTATACATATTAAACTAATTACATAGAAAGCTGTACCGCAGTTGTTTGAGAACGAAATTAATGTGCACTAATGCAACACATTAACATGTGTTTTTGATTGTAGGCCTATTGTCAGTGTGTCTTTTAAGTGGAGGTCGCCCACAACACGCTTTGAATTGCATGGCTCTTGCAAGCGTTCCAACGGAACAAGCGGTCTTTTCTAGCAAAAGCACTGACTAACAAGTGATACGAATAGCTGAACTTCTTTTATTCTAGTCATGAAACAAATGTGTTAACTAATACATGACAAAAGAGTACCAAATGTAAAGTACTAGCCACTCACCCCGGTGGTGTGTATTTATGGAGGCCAAGGGAAGCCAGGATTACCCAAGATTTTTTTTTACATTTTCGTATTTCTGTGTTTCATAATTGTCCTTCAATTCGCAAGAGGCTGAATGGATATCACAGGAGAAAGCATCCGAGCGAGCGAAACAGCGCCCCTTTGTCTCTCTACGTGCAGGCCATCTATCTGATGCTGTCTGGTCCAAACAAGTATGACATTGTTGCTGCCCGTAGCATCTCACAACCAACTTCACACCTTGTCTTTTCAGCCCAGTCTTCTCCAAGCACAACATTTTGAGACAATGAATGAAAATCCGGTTTTACCATTGTTTCACTTCGTCAAATGCTGTATACCGTCAGAACGATCTGCAGTCATTTAAATCTCTCCCCCATTTTCCCTACATCCCTTTATATCCTCTAAACCCCACAACTCTATCCCCCTCTCCGTGCTACCCACTGCCTCCCCCCTTCTCCCCACATCCATTTGTCCTCTGTCTCCTCTACCACTCTATCCCCCCTCTCCATTCTACCCAATACCCCCTCCCCCAACCCACCCCTCCCTCTCAGGGTGGAGGCCAAGAAGAGGAGGATGTGGAGGTACCGTCTGCCTGGCTTTGAGTTGAGGCTCCTGGAGGAACTACAGAGACAGAAGCACAACAGTCTCTACTGTGATACCCTGTTACAGACTGATGGTGAGGGAGGAGGGGAGTGATGGAGAGACTGCAGTCTACTGTGATAACCTGTTATAGACTGATGGTGACGGAGGAGGGGAGTGATGGAGAGACTGCAGTCTACTGTGATAACCTGTTATAGACTGATGGTGACGGAGGAGGGGAGTGATGGAGAGACTGCAGTCTACTGTGATAACCTGTTACAGACTGATGGTGAGGGAGGAAGGGAGTGATGGAGAGACTGCAGTCTACTGTGATAACCTGTTACAGACTGATGGTGAGGGAGGAGGGGAGTGATGGAGAGACTGCAGTCTACTGTGATACCCTGTTACAGACTGATGGTGAGGGAGGAGGGGAGTGATGGAGAGACTGCAGTCTACTGTGATACCCTGTTACAGACTGATGGTGAGGGAGGAGGGGAGTGATGGAGAGACTGCAGTCTACTGTGATAACTTGTTACAGACTGATGGTGAGGGAGGAGGGGAGTGATGGAGAGACTGCAGTCTACTGTGATAACCTGTTACAGACTGATGGGGAGGGAGGAGGGGAGTGATGGAGAGACCAGTCTACTGTGATACCCTGCTACAGACTGATGGTGAGGGAGGAGGGGAGTGATGGAGAGACTGCAGTCTACTGTGATAACCTGTTACAGACTGAGGGAGGAGAGAGAGGGGGGGGGGGTGGAATCAATCAGAGCATATGAGCAGAGATGAGAGGTTGGAAATCCTGCTCATCTCTCATGTTGCTCAGCGCTCCATGTCCTTTCCTACTGCTCATCTCTCATGTTGCTCAGCGCTCCATGTCCTTTCCTACTGCTCATCTCTCATGTTGCTCAGTGCTCCATGTCCTTTCCTACTGCTCATCTCTCATGTTGCTCAGCGCTCCATGTCCTTTCCTACTGCTCATCTCTCATGTTGCTCAGTGCTCCATGTCCTTTCCTACTGCTCATCTCTCATGAACGCTCAGCGCTCCATGTCCTTTCCTACTGCTCATCTCTCATGTTGCTCAGTGCTCCAGTGCTCCATGTCCTTTCCTACTGCTCACCTCTCATGTTGCTCAGCGCTCCATGTCCTTTCCTACCGCTCAGCTAAAAACCACTCCGCTCTCACAGGAGAAAAACAAACTGCTGCTCCAAATTCGTTCCATTCGTTAAAATCACAATTTAACCAACATCCATCTATTGTTGTGACTATCTGGACCTACCTATTGGTTTTTACGAATTGAAACCAAACCATATGGATTTAAATGAAAAGTATTTGAATAAACATTTCTAATAGGCTACATGTCATATAAACACTCTAAATAGGTCAGGAGTCAGACCGGGAGCCTAAGAAGGAACGGAGATGAATGAATTAGGGCTATATTATTATTTCAAGGCAATAGGCTACATAGAAATACACTGTGAAGCATTTGCGAGTGTGACACAATAGGCTGGTATGGACATAAAGAATTTAAACAACATTTTGTTGTATTAAGTAATTATAGTCTATAAATTGTTGCATATCGGCTGTGAATTACTGAGAATTAAATACAAATGAAATGATAAATGACTTATTACAGCCTTTTGAAAATGTTGAGTTTGGCCAGTTTGTGTCTTCAGGCCCATGTGATGGTGGTTTCAGGCCCATGTGATGGTGGCTTCAGGCCCATGTGATGGTGGCTTCAGGCCCATGTGATGGTGGTTTCAGGCCCATGTGATGGTGGTTTCAGGCCCATGTGATGGTGGTTTCAGGCCCATGTGATGGTGGCTTCAGGCCCATGTGATGGTGGTTTCAGGCCCATGTGATGGTGCCTGGAGAGCAGACCAGCAGTGGAGAACATCCTCTCCACACTTGCAGAGCCACTGGGGATGATAAACACCTGTTTGGCCACTCTTGCCAGGCTGGGCAGGGTTGTTTTATACATTTTTCTATATGTAGGCCTAAAGGTTTTTAGACAAAATAACGCAATCAAAATGGAAAGTTCTTTGAACGTGGGGATATACAAGGCCTATTTGGCCAAAATCAGTTATGGCCTATTGTATAGATAATAGAACGAAAATGAACTAAACTTTTAGGAGATGTCAAATCAAACTTTATTTGTCACATGCGCTGAATACAAGTGTAGACCTTACCGTGAAATGCTTACTTACAAGCCCTTACCCAACAGTGATTTGTAGTTTTATAAATACTTCACTACAGTGACACACTTAATTAGATACCCACTTTCTGTTAGCATGTGCACATAGTAAGTACCCCATCATGCTTTTGGGATATGTGTCTTTTCAGATTCCACAATGATTCTTTAGTTGTGGACAGAACGTCATCCCTCTCTTGCTCTTGGTCCTCAATCTTTGTAAGTCACCTTGATTTGGCACCTGTGTGTTTGATCAGTTTCTTTATGACAATATTTAGAGAACTTCATGACAGTAGCTAAAGCTTAGGGACTATAGCAGCACACAAGTAGACTACAGATGCATGCTGGGCCGGGCATGAGCTGGTGAAGTGAGCACTACTGGAGAGAAAGTGGAGCTCACATACTCTGGAATCAATGGAACGGTGTCAGACACATGGAAACCACATTGGAGTCCATTCCATTCCAGTCATTAAAATTAGCCTGTCCTCCTATAGCTCCTCCCACCAGCCTCCACTGGTCTCTACTGTGATACCCTGCTATAGACTGATGGTGAGAGGGGGAGGGAGGGAGGGAGGGACAGTAATGATATGATGTAAAGTAACCAAATGATTGATGTAAGTTAGGGAGACGTAATGAGGTTTAGATTGAGGATAGTAAATAAATGGATCAATCAAATCCAACTGCCATTCTTCCTCTCCTTCCACATGCCCTTATTTCACACCTAAACCCCAGTAGGCCTTCATCACATTTCCTAACCTGCATTATAAATGTAGCTAATGATGTCACATTTCTCTCTTCCCACAGGATTGTCAGTCCCGGCCCACAGCTGCATCCTGGCTGCCCTGAGCCCCTACCTGTCCAATGCCCTGTCCAACCAGTCATCCCCCCTCCCGGCTGGGCAGAGATGGCCACTCAAGCTCCAGGCTGTGAAGGCCCAGACCCTGCTGAAGCTGGTGGATCTCCTGTACTCCGGAGAGCTGGAGGGAGAGGGCACCATGGAACAAGAAGAGGTTATGGCCGCTGCCTGTAAGCTGGGCATAGGCCGCTTGGTGGAGGGGTGGAAGGACCGGGGGAAGGAGGGAGAGGGGGAGGAGGAGAGGAGGTGCAGTCTCAGAGACGTGGGGGTGCAGACGGAGGGAGGAGAGACACAGGTGGGGGTGTTGGTGGAGACGGGGACACAGACTGTGGACTGTAATGGAGGTATTTACATGACTTTCCCCAGTCCTCTCCCTGATGCTCTCCCTACACCCTCACCTCCACCCCTCCTACTAGTCCAGAGCAGCAGTGAAGGCCAGCAGCACACAACTCACACGGCACCCCCTTCCCTGAGTCCCCAGATTATGACCCCCACTTCACACCCCAGTTCCACCCCACCCAGCGTCAAAGCAACGGTCAACTGTGGAACAGCTCCCTTTAGAACCCACCCTCGGACCTCCGAACCGGAGGTCACAAACCTCTCATCGTCCTCTGGTGTCCTGAGCGGTGACATGGTTGCCCCGAGTGACGATTCAGACCACCCCACGACACCCCGGGAGGAGAGTGCCGTCCCAGAATGCTCTGTGGCGGAGAACAGCGTGACGGAGAGGAGGATGGAGAAGAAGAGGGAGCAGCAGCTGACATCACACACTGGGAGAGCAGAGGAAGGAGGAACAGGGGAGTGTCTGGAGAAGAGAGGTATGAGGGGATGACAGTTATTTTACACATCCTTTGGGGTTTCTAGTTATTTTCTGAATCTCATATTTAGCATGTTGTTTATTTGTATCTGTGTCATGTACTGTAAAGTGTGTTGCCGTGTATAACTGCACTGTAAATAAGATGTGATGTGATTGTGAGGTGTGGTTGGGAGGAAGTGGCTGACCGGACAGAGGCTGGAGGACACTCAGATCTCCATCAAGGTCAAGCTGAGGAGGAGGACCAGGGGACAGGTAGGTGGGGTGTCCAAAATGGCACCCGATTCTCTAAATAGTGCCCTAGTTTTGACCTGGGCCCTGGTGAAAAGTAGTGCACTGTGTAGTGAATAGGGTGGATGTTGAGTTTTTCTTTGCTAATGTGTGCCTCTGCTTGCTGTCTGGAGTCCAGGCCGGGTTAATGTAAAACCCCTTATTCTCACTCTTTTGATCTAAAAACTGCTTTATCAATACATTTGATTGATTAACAGCTGTGGGAGCTGGTCAGTGGGCAGGAGACGGACGGAAGCATCTCACCTGGTCAGGGGCAGGAGACGGACGGAAGCATCTCACCTGGTCAGGGGCAGGAGAGGGACGGAACCATCTCACCCGGTCAGAGGCAGGAGAGGGACGGAACCATCTCGCCCGGTCAGAGGCAGGAGAGGGACGGAACCATCTCGCCCGGTCAGAGGCAGGAGAGGGACGGAACCATCTCGCCCGGTCAGAGGCAGGAGAGGGACAGAACCATCTCACCCGGTCAGAGGCAGGAGAGGGACAGAACCATCTCACCTGGTCAGAGGCAGGAGAGGGACGGAACCATCTCACCCGGTCAGAGGCAGGAGAGGGACAGAACCATCTCACCTAGTCAGAGGCAGGAGAGGGACGGAACCATCTCGCCTGGTCAGAGGCAGGAGAGGGACGGAACCATCTCACCTGGTCAGAGGCAGGAGAGGGACGGAACCATCTCACCTGGTCAGAGGCAGGAGAGGGACGGAACCATCTCACCTGGTCAGAGGCAGGAGAGGGACAGAACCATCTCACCTAGTCAGAGGCAGGAGAGGGACGGAACCATCTCACCTGGTCAGAGGCAGGAGAGGGACGGAACCATCTCACCTGGTCAGAGGCAGGAGAGGGACGGAACCATCTCGCCTGGTCAGAGGCAGGAGAGGGACGGAACCATCTCACCTGGTCAGAGGCAGGAGAGGGACGGAACCATCTCACCTGGTCGGAGGCAGTTGGTCCTCGCTGCTCTGAAGAAGGTGAGTGACACAGTAACGATGAAACTGTTCTAATACTCCCAATGCCATTCTAACTGATTGTTGTCAGTCAGCAAAGTAAGAGATTCATTTGAGGGCTACATTTTCACTCTAGAACATTTTTGCCCATTAGTTTTGATACAGTGAATAGCCATTACCATGTTAGGAAGCCATCGAGGGGTTTCTGAATACCCTGTCCATTATTCAAGTTCATCTGAGCTGTCAAAACAGCAGCACAACAGTTCAAATATATATTTCCTAAACATGACTTTTGAAACCCTGTTCAGATGAAACCCTGCTGAAGACAGAATAGGTGTGTAAACGTTAGTATATAAATGTAATGGAGCCATGTGGTTTATCTTCTCTAAGTGTTCTAAAATGTCTCCTTTTATTCTGTCACGGCAGGAAACGCATGATCGCATGAGGACAAGACAACTACCACGCCAGCCTCTCCCCCCGCCCCAGTCCCCAGCCCTCCCCCGGTGCTCTCCCCTCGACACAGCTTTCCTCACCCCTCCACCCCGATCCCGCCCCCACCCCACCTCCAAAACCACCACCGCCCAGTCAACCTCCCTCAAACACTGCAGCTCCACCCATCATCTGACTCCACACCCAGCACATGAACCACAGCTCGCCTTGCCCCAGCCTCCGGTACCTTCATTTATTTGAGGATAAAAAATAAAAAAACACAATTCAACCACACATTTGAAAATGATCCAGGTTAACACAAAAATGTTTAACAACATATATCCGTTGTGGTCCTCTTGTTTTGGCCGGCAGGTAGAGGATTCAGACGAGCAGATTGAGAAGATGCTGGAAGACATCATGATGGGGTTGAACATACTGCCCCCTGTGGTTCTGGATAGGGACTGCGACCAACGGCACCATCTCCAAAGCCACGACAGACCGTCGGCCTGCTCCTGCTCGCATCCCGTCCACGCAAGGCACAGCGCCGTTGGCTCGGCTTCTCGTTGCGTGTGTTCCCATGGCTACGCGACAGGAAGTGATGATGCGTCGTCAACTGAAACAGGTATGTTTTGTAACCTTTCGGTTACTGGCCTAGCGCTCTTAACCCTAGGCTGCCTGCTGCCTTGAATCTGAAACAGGCTCCTTGTTAACTATGTTGTAAGGCTTTCTAGCGACTTAGGTCAGTGTTTCCCAAATCCAGTCCTCCAGTACCCCCAGCAGCCCAACTCCAGTCCTCCAGTACCCCCAGCAGGCCAACTCCGGTCCTCCAGTACCCCCAACAACACACATTTGTGTTGAAGCCCCAGACAAAAACGCCTGATTCAACTTGTCAAGGGCTTGATGATTAGTTGACAAGTAGAAGCAGGTTTGCTGTTGGGGGTACTGTAGGACCAGAGTTGGGCTGTTGGGGGTACTGTAGGACCAGAGTTGGGCTGTTGGGGGTACTGTAGGACCAGAGTTGGGCTGTTGGGGGTACTGTAGGACCAGAGTTGGGCTGTTGGGGGTACTGTAGGACCAGAGTTGGGCTGTTGGGGGTACTGTAGGACCAGAGTTGGGCTGTTGGGGGTACTGTAGGACCAGAGTTGGGCTGTTGGGGGTACTGGAGGACCAGAGTTGGGCTGTTGGGGGTACTGGAGAACCAGAGTTGGGCTGTTGGGGGTACTGGAGGACCAGAGTTGGGCTGTTGGGGGTACTGGAGGACCAGAGTTGAGAAACACTGTCTTAGTCTATGTATGATCAGTCATGTACATTTTAAATGCTTGCCCTTCCTCAATTTCTCACAGCATTGCTTGCACTTATCTCACGTGTCATCCATTACAATAGATTGATATTAGCACCCACACTTAGCTACCACCAGGCTGACCTCTATCTCTCTGTCTTTCTCTCTCAAGCCTTCTACTCCATCACCTCCTCCCATTTCGTCACCACGACAACCTCCTGCACCGTCACCCCTGACCTTTACCTGGACCCACAACCTCTGACCCCTCACCAATGTTCCACCTATCACCCCTCCACCCCCCTCTCTCATCCTCACCCCCACTTCTCCTGTAATGATTACTCCTCTGACTGGGCCTCCTATTGTTCAGGTGTCCAGTGCTCCTCTGAGAACGCCAAGAACCACCAGGAACTCCTGAGCCGGTTCCAGAACTCTCAAAACCAGGAACTCCAGAACCGGAACTCCAAGAGCCTGGTGGTTGGATGTGGTGGAGGCAGCAGCATCATGCCAGTCCACTCAGGCTCTTCACCAAGGCCTCCCCACCAGTCCCTTCCTCAGAGCCAGGCCTCTCTACTTTACGCAGGGGAAGAGGACCGAGATCCAGGGTTCTGGAAGGGTTCTGCCCAAACGGGCGTTCCGTCGACATACAGAGACCATGTTTGTAATCTGTCCTCTGCGGATTGTCTGTCGTCCAATGGAGACACTACTCCAAGTCAAGTGAATGGAGACACTACTCCAAGTCAAGTGAATGGAGAGACCATCCCAAGTCATATGAATAGAGAGGCCATTCCAAGTCAGAGTCCGAGTCAGGCCAGTACGAATCAGGAAGTTCCACAAGAAGAGGAACCTTCGGTCACCCCCGGTTTCCTACCGCCCTCTGAAACTGATGCTTCTGAACCACAACATCCAGCATGCCCACCAGATGCCTCTCCCTGGAGAGGACTACATTTCCCAGAACTCCTTTCACTGCTGTCTCCAGGAAGCGAAACCCAGCCTTCCCAATCTCCTCCTCCACATTGGGAAGAGCTACGCCTGCCAAAATGTCTCTCACCCTTAAATTCACCGGAACCCTTACCCCCACCATCTCCGGCGAAACCCTTCCTTAAATCCCCATTCCGGCATCCTGTAACTCCATTCCATAGAATCCCTCAGCTGTCAAAGCTACCACCTTGGCTCTGCTGCACTCCGAGAAGACTACAGTTTCCACTGAGCTCCATGATCCACTCTCCACCCTCCCCAGGAAATCTATGTGAATCTAAAAAATGCCTTGGGCTGCCGTGGGAATCCAACAACAACTCCGAGCAGATAACTGATGGTCAATACAAGGCTAGCATTAGCAACAACTCTGAGCAGATAACTGATGGTCAATACAAGGCTAGCATTAGCAACAACTCTGAGCAGATAACTGATGGTCAATACAAGGCTAGCATTAGCAACAACTCCGAGCAGATGACTGATGGTCAATACAAGGCTAGCATTAGCAACAATGCAAGGCTGACCGGAAAAGAGGACGAGGAGGAGAGGAAAAGGAAGAAGGTCGCTACCACCACTACGGGGCGAAGGCTTGAGAAAGCAAAGGCGAAGAGAAGAGAGGGAGATGAAACCTGGAAGCCCCACAGTAACAGGAAGAGAATCCGTGTGAGGAGAAAGGAGGGTTTGGAGCCGGAGCAGGGGCGAAGGACTGAGACACCAAAAGCAAAGACAGAGAGGAGACAGGAGGATGAAACCTGGAGTCAACACAGGAAGAGAATCCGTGTGAGGAGAAAGGAGGGTTTGGAGCCGGAGCAGGGGCGAAGGACTGAGACACCAAAAGCAAAGACAGAGAGGAGACAGGAGGATGAAACCTGGAGTCAACACAGGAAGAGAATCCGTGTGAGGAGAAAGGAGGGTTTGAAAGCGGAGCAGGAACAATCAGAGGACAGTGAGACCCCAGAGCCTCCTCGGAAAAAGAGGAAACGCAACGTCTCTACAAAGATAGAAGATAGTCCTTTAGTGAGGACTGAAAGGGTGAAACTCAACGACAGAATGAAGACTGAGAACGGACAAGTGAAAATAAGCCTCTGCTCTGTCAGTCTGTCAACCAACAATGTCTTAGCGAGAGAAAGATTAGGACGGTACCTTTCCAACACCTCCACAAAGTCTTTGTCCAGCCTTGGGGAGGAAGCCAACCCACCTCCAGAAGGAACAAAGGTGCTGGGAAGGGAAACGGGGAACCCAGTAAGGGTGCTCCGAGCTAGGGATCGAGATGTGAAATGCCCTCCTAACGTTTGGACCGCAGCCGGGAGCTGCTCCCCAGTAAAACTTCACCAAGAAGACAAGCAGTCCAACATGTCTTCTGAAACTCCCAGTCCCTCCTCCTCCGGGTTTCAAGCTCTGGCCAAAGCAGTTGGACTGCTCCAAATCCCACCAACACCACCCACGAAACGGAAACGTGGTAGACCCCCCCGTAAGATGCGACCAGGAAAAAAACAGGTTTCCCAGGCTGGTGGTTTATTCCCCACCAGTGCCATGACAACGGGCATCCATGACGCGGAAGCTGTAGAGCACAAAAAGGAAAGAGGAGAAGGAGAACCGCAGGGAAAGGAAAGAGGAGAACCGCGGGGAAAGGAAAGAGGAGGAGGAGAACCGCAGGGAAAGGAAAGAGGAGAACCGCGGGGAAAGGAAAGAGGAGGAGGAGGAGAACCGCAGGGAAAGGAAAGAGGAGGAGGAGAACCGCAGGGAAAGGAAAGAGGAGGAGGAGAACTGCAGAGAAAGAAAAGAGGAGAACCGCGGGGAAAGGAAAGAGAAGGAGAACCGCATAGAACGAAAATAGAAGCAGAACCTCAGAAAAATAAAAAAGTAAAAGGAGTACCCCAGAGAAAGAAAAGAGAAGAACTGCTGAGAAAGAAAAATGGGAGAGAACCGCAGGGAAAGGAGAAAGGAGGAGGAGAACCACAGGGAAAGGAGAAAGGAGAAGGAGAACCACAGGGAAAGGAGAAAGGAGGAGAACCTCAGGGAAAGGAGAAAGTAGGAGAACCTCATGGAAAGGAGAAAGGAGGAGGAGAACCACAGGGAAAGGAGAAAGGAGGAGAACCACAGGTAAAGGAAAAAGGAGGAGACCCACAGGTAAAGGAGAACGGAGGAGGGGAACCACAGGGAAAGGACGACAAGCGAAAGAAGTGCAGGAAAAGGGTGAGGCTCAGGGAGGGACATGGCAAAGGAGAGAGAGCAGAGTTGTTCCAGAGACTACCTGTGCTGTCTAAATCTAAAACAGTTGCTCAAAAGCCTAGCTCGCTGACAACTTCCCCCAGTACCCATGAAGAGCAAGTTCCTTCCAACTGTTCAGGGATTGGAACCGGAACCATTCTGCAACCCCCGCCGTCGGGTCAGCCACAGAACTCCAGTCCAAAAAGATCTGGAGAGACCGAATCAGACAGAGACCCATTGAGACCCCCTGCTGTCAAGCGGACCCCCTCCAAGGGTCGGGCACCCACTGTGTGTCTCAAGAAGTTCCAAGAACTCCTGAAGCACAGGCACCAAAAGACGAGGAAGTCCACCAAAAGCAAGGAGACCAAAGAAAGTGAAACTGAAGTTCAGAAACAAAGTGAAAGAAAATTATTGAAACCCAACGAAAGTGACAATTGTCAAAATGAATCAAGACTGATGAACAAAAACATAAGTTCCTCCCAGTCTCTAGAAAGAGAGTCGGCCATTAGACCAACCGTTGATAATGACGATCAGACCAACCGAACAGAGAGCGACCATCCAGAGGAAAAAGATGGAGGACACGACAGCAGCACTTGTGGACAGGAGACGGAGTATCAAGATCTCATCTACAAAGAGACTGAAAGAGAAAACGTTGAGGATGGAGAACATTTTGAGAACAGAGAAAACGTTTTAGACGGGGAAAACGTGGATGCGTCAGGAGACTTTTTCAAACTCCAAGAGGAGCTGGCTACCTTGTCAGTTTTATCGATGACAAGGACAAAGGAAATGGTGGATCCTCATCGGAGCGACAAAGGCAACAAGGAAGGAAGATATCTGGTTTCCAAGGAGAACAGAGAGAGGGAAACAGACTCGTCTACAGAGACAAACAAGAAGACCGAAAAGGGAAAAGGATCCGTGGTGGAGGCGTATAGGAGAAGTGTGATCATCCAAGAAGTGGAGGAGAAAATGGAGGATGGGTATTTGGAGATGGAGATCTCCAGCGAGGAGTTGGACGTGGTTGATGAGGTCCAGCAGACGTTGGTCTACACCGGGGCTGAGGAAGTGAGTGGTGAAGAGGAGGAGATAGATGTAGAGGAGATGGGTCCATCGATGTATCCTGATGCAGGTAAATCAATTTGAACCTGAATTATTTTTCAATTTTGAGGGAGATTTTGAAGTGGATTTAACAGGTGACATCAATAAGGGATCATAGCTTTCACCTGGATTCACCTGGTCAGTCTGTCATGGAAAGAGCAGGTGTTCCTAATGTTTTGTACACTCAGTGTAGTAGTAGATTGCTACTGGCAGTTGCTTTTCATATTTTAATCTAGTTTGAGCCTAAATAGTCTCAATTATGTTACCTCTTTTAAATGTTTACGATGGGTTTCTTTATTCGTAGCTTGGCAGGAGGTTCCCGGCGCCAGAGAAGTGGACCAAGCGAGTTCCACCATGGCCAGCTTCAGAGGCATCACCCACAACCACATCCACCTCCCTCAGAAAATCAAAATGGCGACCGCTGCCCCCGAGATGGCAGACGTGAGTATTCCGACCCCTCTGGAGGCAGAGCCTTTCACGCTGACATCACGAAGGGTCACCACGGGGTCAACAGGAAGCTGGGAGCCAGAGGAGGAAGAGGACGTGGAGGTGGACGTTCTTGAGTGGTCGCCGGATGTGCGACCAAGAGTGTGGGGAGTGGGACTTGAGCAAGGCGTCACAGAACTGACCGAGGAAGAAGAGATAGACGTGATGGGAGAGGAAACGGACTGAGTAAGTGGGATGGTGTACTCTTAGGGACGTGTTAATTTAGAATCCAGTAAAAAATAATTGGAGAACGCAAGTGTGTATTCTTCAACAGAAAGGCTAGCTTTACATTTGTGTGTTCTTCATTGGAAACGTTTGTTATTTGCAACAGATTCTAAACAGTGTGTTCTTGAGAAGAAAGGCTACCGTTCCTAAGCAACCTCCCCGCTCCTCCTCTCCACACTGTTAACTATCGGAGCAGCCCCAACCTTCCACACTGACTTGATGAGACTAACTCACAAAATGAGGGTCTCGCTATATAAAAAAAACAACCTTTGTTGATTGTGATTTTGTTGTTTCTGTTGTAACTGTTCTTCGGCAGAATGCCTTATGAGCCCTAGACTAGAGACTCGGCAAACGCAGCTACTCTTTTGTTACATTTCAGGGCCTGTAATTGACAGCTTTTCAGAGGACGAGTGCAGATCTAGGATCAGTTTTTCCTTTCAAGTCATAATGAGTAACAGGGCCTACTCTGAGACGCTGGTGTTCATGCTGGTTATTTTTATACCTTCAGAATCAGTCAGTGTCCAATCAGAAGCACTTAAATATGTTTACATCTGCCACTTTTGACAAGTTCTTTATTTGTAGCTTCATTGTTTGTATAACTTTGTAAATTAGAAAGAAGGCCTGTCATTTAAATAT
>NC_092165.1:6396099-6456300 GCF_045791955.1 Oncorhynchus clarkii lewisi | reverse complement strand
GTCTCTCTCTCGACCTCTCTCTCTCCTTCTCCCGGTGTCTCTCTCTCGACCTCTCTCTCCTTCTCCCGGTGTCTCTCTCTCTCTCGACCTCTGAATGCTCGGCTATGAAAAGCCAACTGACACTTACTCCTGAGGTGCTGACCTGTTGCACCCTCTACAACCACTGTGATTATTATTTGACCCTGCTGGTCATCTATGAACGTTTGAACATCTTGAAGAACGATCTGGCCTTAATGGCCATGTACTCTTATAATTTCCACCGGGAACAGCCAGAGCCTGGTTCCTCTCTAGGTTTTGGCCTTTCTAGAGAGTTTTTCCTAGCCACTGTGCTTCTACATCTGCATTGCTTGCTGTTTAGGGTTTTAGGCTGGGTTTCCTTACAAGCCCTTTGTGTCATCTGCTGATGTAAATAGAGCTTTAGAAATACATTTGATTGATTGTCTTTGTTCATTTATCAAATACACGAACACCAAGAGCTGTTCTGATTGAATAACCACCGTTCTACTGTACAGTCTATGTTCACCTGAACTGGAGAAGGCAACCATCAGTGTACCAGTGGTGTAGAGACATCTGAGGGGAATACAGAGCAGAGGTAGATAAAGAGGTGTCACACAGTGGGTTATGGTCTGTTAAACTTTAGTCGTGACACATTTCTCAGTGGGTCAGAAGACAACCTCAATAAACCTGTAGAGCTAAGCTTAAAATATGCATACATATTCTACAACAACAATGACTGAGTAAACCAGGAATGGACCCTCACCTTCCCACCCCCTTTAGACTCAGTCACTCTCTCGCTCTCTGGTCTAGGCGACGGTCTAGGTATAAACTTACTGAAGAATTGTAATTAATTGACTATGTGTAAATAAAACTCTGTGGATGTCCTGGAAATACTGGTCAGAGGTCAGGACCTAGTTATATTCTTTAAATGTTGACATTGTAAGAATTATTTGCAATGGATATGCCATATATCACATTGTATATGGGTATATTGCCATCCTTACCTGACCAGGGCAGGAAAAACTCTGGGCCCTAGCAATGAAGCCTGGATTTCTGTAGTTGAAAAAAGACTCACATTCCCAGAAGCCTCGTTGCCATGGTGCCGAAGCGGTCGAAGATGAATCCGTTGGGAAGCGTGAGGAAGTTGTTCATAAAGGAGGTGACGGTGAAGACCAGGGAGAACTGTTCATCCTGTCCACTACAGTCTGAGAGAGAGATGGAGGGATGGGGAGAGAGATTAGGGATGATGAAGACCAGGGAGAACTGTTCATCCTGTCCACTACAGTCAGAGAGAGAGAGAGAGAGAGAGATGGATGGATGGATGAGGAGAGAGAGCGTGGGGAGGGGGGATGGGGCAGAGAGAGAGATATGGATGGATGAATGGATGGATGAGGAGAGAGAGCGTGGGGGAGGGGGGATGGGGCAGAGAGAGAGATATGGATGGATGGATGGATGAGGAGAGAGAGCGTGGGGGAGGGGGGATGGGGCAGAGAGAGAGATATGGATGGATGGATGAGGAGAGAGAGCGTGGGGGAGGGGGGATGGGGCAGAGAGAGATGGAGAAAGAGAGATGAGGAGAGAGAGCGTGGGGGAGGGGGGATGGGGCAGAGAGAGATGGATGGATGGATGAGGAGAGAGAGCGTGGGGGAGGGGGGATGGGGCAGAGAGATATGGATGGATGAGGAGAGAGAGCGTGGGGAGGGGGGATGGGGCAGAGAGAGATGGATGGATGAGGAGAGAGAGCGTGGGGGAGGGGGGATGGGGCAGAGAGAGATATGGATGGATGAGGAGAGAGAGCGTGGGGGAGGGGGGATGGGGCAGAGAGAGATATGGATGGATGAGGAGAGAGAGCGTGGGGGAGGGGGGATGGGGCAGAGAGAGATATGGATGGATGAGGAGAGAGAGCGTGGGGGAGGGGGGATGGGGCAGAGAGAGAGATGAATACAGAGAGAGATAGAAGTAGAGATCCAGGTCCTTCAGTTTTCTAGTATGAACTCCTCAGCTGTGCTTCATATTCTATTATATTCAAATCTATACTATTGTATTCTATGTCATATTGAACTGAATAGCATTGAACTACTCACCTGTTTCCACTGTACTGTTGGGTCCAGTAGTCAGATTGACACACAGGTCAGTGAAGTATCCGTCTGTCTTCAGGACGAAGACCAGCGATGCCCAGCCGAAGACCACGCCGGCAAAACACAGACACTCCACCAGCCCTGTGGCCAGGGTCAGCCTGTACCGCAACCCCACTCCACCCCCACCGCATCCCAGCATCCTCCCTGATTAACAGGCTGGCTGACTGGCTGGCTGACTGAGTCCTTGCTCTGACTGGCTGGCTGCCTGTTTAACTGTCACTTAAAGGACTGTTCTTGTTGTCTTATTAATGTGGGGTTAGTGGGTGACTGTATTCAAAGAGACCCTTTTTCTATCCTCTGACTCGTCTTACTTTTCTATACGCCCTCCCTCGCTCTCTCCCTCGCTCTCTCAATCTCCCTTGCTCTCTCCCTTGCTCTCTCTCTCCCTTGCTCTCTCCCTCGCTCTCTCCCTTGCTCTCTCTCTCTCCCTCTCTCGCTCTCTCCCTCCCTCGCTCTCTCTCTCCCTCTCTCTATCCTTTATGTCCCTCTTGATAGTTGTTTTGAGTATTTGAGAGTGTCTGGCTGAAAATTAGCTGTATCACTAGAAAGAAGTGCTGGGTGGGAGAGATAAGACGTGGCATTCCAATTCAAACGGCACTTATCAGAAAATATACGGGTTAACTCCCCTTCTCAACAAGTTTTTTAAATGTATTTTTTAGGATGGAAGACTTGTGTTGCTCTGGATAAGAGCCTCTGTTAAACGACCTAAATGTAAATCTAAATGTAGAAGAACATTAGACTGTCTATAGAATGACTTGCAGTATCAGAAGAAGTTACAGATGACACGTTTTATGACACGTTTCAAACAACTCATTCTTGAAGTGGTAGTGGTGGCCGCAGTAGAATTTGAGATCATAGCACACTAACACGAGTTGTCAAAATAGTAGGCCTAGTGGTTAAACCCACGAGGAGTGTGACGTTCCTCAACCTGCAGTGTAAACTGATGAACGGTTGCTCTAATAGCCCCTCTAGTAGATGTGTTTCTCTTCCTCTTTCTTTCTCACTTCCTCTCCTTTCCGCCCACTTTGTTCCACTTTGTGTTTATTTCCCTCTCTTTTCTTCAGTGTGTAACTCATGACTTTTGTTCATTCCTTTGTTGCCATTTCATAAATGATCCTGTCATTTGCTTTGAGAGAGGCGATTGTTCATCTTCCCCCTAAAATATACAAGTAAAGAGGCATCACAACACGTGGCAAGTGTAATAATACAATAACAATTAATAATAAAAATACATAGTGCACATCAAACACTTTAAGGATAAATAATTATAATACAAGGTCGGAAATCGGAATAATACAGTCTAGGGACTATCGACTACGGTCTAAAGCGTAATAAATCCGCTTATGGTATGAGAATGTGCACTGAGCTAGAGCCTACAGTACAGTGCGGGAAGACTACAACAGACAGTACACTCGCCCTATAACGGTAAACCACATCAGATTAGCTACAGACTAATCCGCCATGCGGTCATTGCATTACTGTGTTTTCTTTGCGCGCAATCTATAGTATGGTGCCAAAACGCCTAACAATAGACAGTAAAATAGTTAGGTTATAGCGGGACGTTGGCCAGTATACGACACGGTGCTGTCATAAAACAATAAAAACGTGTATGGCTATGGTAGAGCAACTTTTATGACAATTATTACACTGGCCACAGTTCAACCATGCAGCATTGATCATAAATCGTAGGCTATGAAAACGATGCCATACATAGGCTGTAGCCTATATACCAGCCACTCACCTTGTTTAATGATCCCACTTAGTTTAATGTCGATCCTCTTGTTGATTTGTGGTAGAACTCTAAACAGAAACCTCGTCATTATGCGCAGGCGCCGCGATGTGCCTGTCCATTCGCTGTCTGTCTTTCCACCTGCGCTTCATGGTGCAAGCGTTGGCCAGGCATTGGGGACTTGGCTAAATGGCCATGTTGGAACCATGTCCATGGACCAAAATATGGTGGTGAGTGGTGAGTTGTCTCCAGTTGCTTATATCTAATTATCAACTGGGTGGTAGAGCCCTGAGTGCTAATTGGCTGAAAGCCATGGTATATTAGACATATACCAGGGGTATGACAAAACATTTATTTTTCCTGTTCTAATTACACTTGTAACCAGTTTATAACAGCAATAAGGCACCTCGGGGGTTTGTGGTATATGGCCAATATACCACGGCTAGGGGCTGTGTCCAGACACTCCGTGTTGTGCCTAAGAACAGCTCTGTGTGGGATTTCTGATGATAATGTCATTAATTGTAAAATGGAAATACAAACTTGGAATATGATTTGACAGCAATAATAAAATTCATCTTCTGGAATTAAAAAGTAACTTGACCAATGAAAGCAGCTCTCTCAACCATCAGCATTTTACTCAGAAACTGCCTAGCAACACAGCAGGCTACAATAAAGGCCAATCCACAGAACAGATGTCTACTGTATGTATTGAACTGTTGAATTGACGTGGAATCCCCCCTTTTAAAACTGGTTCAAGTCTTTCCACATAAAACTTTAGATCATATGTAAAACAAGAAGTCAATTACGTCACACACACACAGGGCACTTCCATCACATGTGTGTCTTCATGTGAGCTCGGAGGTGTGCGCCATGCGAGAAGTGGCGTCCACATAGTGCGCAGGCGAAGGGTCGGACCCCCGTGTGCAGCAGTTCATGCCTCCTCAGGTGACTGGGTCTGATGAAGCTCCGCCCACACATGGAACAGTGATGCGTCCTCTCTCTCGTGTGGTTGAGGGCGTGCCGCTTAAGGCAGCTGATGTAGGGGAAACCCTTCCCACAATGTTTGCATACGAACCTCCCCTCCTTCTCTTTACTGAGGGGAGCTCGAATTCTGACAGTCCCACCATTTCCTCTTTGGTCTCCATGGTGACCGGGCATGACGGTGACGGAGTGTTTCCCCGGGAACAATGCGTAATCGTCTGTGGTCGTTGTCGAGGAGGAAGTGTGTTGTTGTAGTTGGTTTTCTGACGAGTAGGTGAAAAATAGACCAGAGGTGTCTGTGTAGCCACCGTACCCCAGGTTCAGTGCTGCATACTCGGGGTACGTTTGGCCCAGATCCCCCTGGTCGACCCCCAGGCCTGGTTCTCCTCCCGGTAGTGGGTTGAGGTCTGGACATGGGCTCTCTGGCTCCCTCTTGAGGCAGATCTCAACTACTACAGGCTGTTCCATGTCAAGGCAGTGAGAGCTGCTACTGAGGTCATGGTCCAGAGTTCTATGTTCCAGTTCTATGTGGTGTCCCATAGTTCTATGTTCCACTTCTATGTTGTGTTCCATAGAGTCACTGAGCTCATCTCTACCCCCTGGTGGTGTACTCTGGAACCCCCAGTCCTCCTCAAAACTGCTCTGATCAGTGGGATGCGGTTGCCGGGCGACCAGTGGAGTGGTGGAACGCTCAGGAGCTTACATGTAGGAGAGGGGACAACACGGGATAGAAAACAGAAGGCAATGTCATCATCATCCTCACCACCACCATCATCATCATCACTACCACCACCACCAACCATGCAATATTGCATTTTGCTGGCTGGATGTTTGAACTTGGCCTTTTTTCCTCCCTCATTTCATTTAAGCTCTTTCCTTCTCTCTCGGTAGCTAGGTTTCCATCCAATTTAATGTGAATATTCTCAAATCTGCATAGAAAATATGTGCATTTTCCCACCAGTGGTGTGTTTCCACCAAACGGACTTGTTGCGGATTTAAAAACAGGATCTCAGTCTGGCTTTCAACTTAAAACAGTAGAATGCACAAGGTGCAACTTCTAAATTGGGTGGTACATTATCAGCTTTCCTCTTGTCATGTCAGTCATTGTGTAGCAGTATAACTTTAGACCGTCCCTCGCCCATACCCGGGCGCGAACCAGGGACCCTCTGCACACTTCAACAACAGTCACTCACGAAGCATCGTTTATCCATCGCTCCACAAAAGCCGCGGCTCTTGCAGAGCAAGGGGAACCACTACTTCAAGGTCTCAGAGCAAGTGACGTCACCGATTGAAACACTAACTAGCCGTTACACTTGCATACCTTAGAGAGCTATTTATAACTTGTCAGAAATGTCCAGATCAACTAAACATTTTTTTTGCTAGGTTTTTTAGCCCATAGATTTTGTTGGGTCACTCAAATATCACATTAATAGACATTAGACATGGCAAAATGTAAAGAATTGCAAGAAAATGACATTTAAAAACGGCAAAATATTCTCTGCACCCCATTACAAAATGTGTAGAATTGCTGGAAAAAAACTTTAAACCTAAATTATTATGGAGCTAGAATATTTGTCAAACGGCAGTCAAGCATCCCCAGAATCAGACCAATGATATTAATCGGAAAGGAGCAGCACAACCCTGAAGTTCATCATGTTATTTCATCTGTAGCCTAATAAACTGCATGATTTCCCGAGTCGTAGTGGGAGGACCACACACAACATATCATCACGTGACTCCAAGTTCACCTCGATATGACGGTTATAATTTCAATATTGGCGCAGAGGCGTTTCAATCCCAACTTCTCGCATAATTCATTTTACAGACAAAAAGGTCCCACCATGTCGAATGAACAAATGATCTGTTGGCATTTAGAAAATTGTACCGAAACTTCCTGTTTCCATCCATCGTGATAAAAAAAAAAGTTCGGTATGACTTTCCTTGTATAAAAACTGTTGATGGAAACGTGGTTTGTCTCTCTCACCATTCATCCTCAGTTCATTTGGAGCACCACATTCCCCTGGGACGTCCTCCTCCAGTCTCTCTTGTTTGATGGTACCTGGTTCAGCCGTCTTGTCTGTTACAGTGGTCTGTTAACGGACAGAGACGGTGATAGTGTTATCAATGCATTGTTAATGGGAGGCAAATTACATAAACACGTACTTGCGTGTATGCCTGCGTAATGCATTAATACCTTTACCCTATACTAGCCTATTAGCCTGTTTTTGACAATGTTTTATCAATCCTTATGTAAATTATTATACCTTATAATTCAGCTGTAAATAATATCAATGCCATGCCCACGATTAACTATTTTACTGCTGATAAAACAAAAGAGTGTAATGTGCGGCTACACTACCTCGTCCGTCCTTAGTCCCGCCCGCGCCGCGGGTCCATTACTCCACTCGCTGCTGCAACCCTGCTGCGTAAAGACTGGGTCGGGCTTGTGTTCTCTGTTGGTTTCTGCATGGAAAGAGAAGGGACCACATTACTTCATTTTCGACTGTCGATTTTAAATCACCAAGCATTTAAAACTAAATACATAAACACGTACGGGGCGGTAGGGAACCCCCGTTCCAAAGTCTCTCGCGCAGCACAGCGCCAACTCCGTCCCCGCCGTGTTCAATCGTAGATGTCCTTTTCCGGTGCCGGTTTTCAACTACTTTCAGCTTTTTCATCAGGATTTCGTTGTCGTGTTTTTTACGTGACAGTTCCCCACGTAAAAACGCGGAGTACTCGTCCACCAGTTTGGTTATCTCCGCCATGGCGGCGGTGGATAGAGCTTCCATGATGGACGACAACTGCGTCTGAAACATTACGGTCTCCGACATTCTAGCTAGAATAGCCTAGCTAGCTAGATATTGATAATGGCAAATTTTAAAGGGAAAAATAGCGATATTGAATTGTAATATGTTTAAACACTGTGGCCTGTAAGTGGACACCTGGTTGGGTAGTTTAAACCTCAGATCATAGCGGTTAACAAATCCCTGTTCCTGTGTCTACAATAATAATGCAACATGACGTGATGACGTCGCATTCAATTTACCGTAAGTACATGAGAGAGTTGCATTAATTTTGGGGGCGCATGCTGAGAACTGCTCTACAGGCTCGCCTAATATATAGGGTTAGGGTTATATATATATATATATAATATATATATATATATTATAAATTGTATTTATTTCACCTTTATTTAACTAGGCAAGTCAGTTAAGAACAAATTATTATTTACAATGACGGCCTACCCCTAAACCCTCCCCTAACCCAGAGGCCGCTGGGCCAACTGTGTATCGCCCTATGGGACTCCCGATCACGGCCGGTTGTGATACAGCCCGGGATCAAACCAGGGTCTGTAGTGACGCCTCTAGCACTGAGATGCAGTGCCTTAGACCGCTGCGTCACTTGGGAGCCACATATTTAACCCATTGTGATTGATATTTTGACCATTCAAACTTATCAATTAAACTATACTTTGGACTTTGTTGTTTCACAGTTTAGTTGTATTCTTTATTGCAATCAGACAGGTTAACACGCACATTACAGTAGGTCTTCACTTTGGTCACTGTCCTCCTTTGCCCTGCCTTGAACAGTCAGTGGCATTGTCCATGATGTAGTGTCAATTGTCCTGGATGCATCCCAACAGTCTAAAGATGCTTTCTCTCCTCGTCTCGTCTCCTTCACCTACATCGGACAAGTGAAAGCAAGATGGCGAAGGGAAGGCATCCTACAGAGGCACCTCTTTGTGCCCCAATGCACCCTATTCCCTAATATAGGGCACTACTTTTAACCAGGGCCCATCAAAAGTAATGTCTCATGTAGGGGATAGGGCACTATTTGGGACACAGACCCTGTTTTCCACCAATTTTATCAGATCAATGTTATCAAAGGAAAGGAGACAAGGAGAGGAAGCGACTTTAGACTATTGAGACGCACCACTACTGTTGTTGGTTGTCGTCACATCCCCACCAGCCTGTTGCACGTGACCTTTGACCCTTAGTTTGTCACTTCCTGTTCGGTCCTAGCCCTCCTCTGACTGGCTAGAGAGCGGCAGTGGAGGTGGACGTGGAGGGGGTGGATGAAGGTGAGGAGGGTCAGACCCACATTCACCTGGAGGAGAGGAGAGGTGGGAAGAAGAACACAAAGATGAGCCCCCCTTGTGCAGAGCCTGTGGTCTATCTGTTTCCCAAAACATCCTCTCCAGTACTCCAGCCATTCTACTTACTTAATGTATTACAGTTCTAGCACATCTGATTCCATCAATCTAGTCATCACCAAGCCACTCACTAGTTGAAACAGTTAGTTCTGGAATACACCAAATACGTAGAACAACAGTGGGTACTCGATGAGAGGCTTGGTAAACACTCAAAGGTATATAACCCTAGTTCATTACACAGGTATGAGGCCCCTACTGTTTTCTGTAGGAAAAATAAGTTGACTGACTGACTCACATAGATAGGGTTTCCATGCAGCCACTCTCTGATGAGGTGTAGAACAGGGAACTGGAGCAGCAGAACCACAGCTGACAGAGATGTTATCAGACCAGACAACTTACCAAAATGGCAGCCGGGAAACCTGGTGGGGAGACGAGAGGAAAAGAGACAGACGGATTAAACAAATGGATGACTAGTGGAGTTTTCTTTTGTTGAATTGAATTTATTTTGGGTAACAGACATATACAACAAACTGTACAATGTGGACCCAGAGGATATCACTTGAAAGTATTCATTAAAATGATTATTTCCAAAGTGGTCCTCGATGGTAAAAGCAATAGTAGAAATGGTGGTTGAGGTAGGGTTAAATTGTGGTGGTGGGGCTGGGGGTACTTTAGGATAGGAGACATAACACACACACACAGTGTGAACGTACGCGATGGTGAGGAAGGCTTGGTGTCCACCATAGATGAAGGCACTGTTGAGGACTTGCAGGATGAAGGTGAGGTACTGGAGAGGAAGGAGAGGAGAGGAGAAGCAGACGTAGAAGAGGAGGCACTGGAGGGAGGTGAGGAAGAGGGAGAGAGAAGAGGAGCGCAGGTCGGCTTCTTGCTTCGTCTCTCCTTTCGGGAGAGAAAGGGGGAGAGAGAAAGGAGAGTGTGTCAGAGAGAGGTGGAAGAGAGAGTGAGTGAATGAGGGAGGTGAGAGGAAGAGAGAGGAGGAGCACAGGTCGGCTTCTTGCTTCGTCTCCTTTGGGGAGAGAGAAGGGAGAGTGTGTCAGAGGGAGGCGGGAGAGAGGTGAGGGAGGGATGGGAAAGACAGAAAGAGGTAGGTGAGGATGAAACGTTGATTGAGATACTTATGACTTTCATTTTAACTGCTTGTTGCTTGGGTCTACTGTGTTTAAATAAATGGAGTCCATCTTTAACTACAGCTGTAAGCTTTTCCAGGACTTATTCACCATCTAAATCTACAAAGCATTACATGGGCTTGCTCCTACCTATTTTTCCGATTTGGTCCTGTCGTACATACCCACACCTACGCTATGGTCACAAGACGCAGGTCTCCTAATTGTCCCTAGAATTTCTAAGCAAACAGCTGGAGGAAGGGCTTTCTCCTATAGAGCTCCATTTTTATGGAATGGTCTGCCTACCCATGTGAAAGACGCAGACTCAGTCTCAACCTTTAAGTCTTTACTGAAAACTCATCTCTTCAGTGGGTCATATGATTGAGTGTAGTCTGGCCCAGGAGTGTGAAGGTGAACGAAAAGGTTCTGGAGCAACGAACCGCCCTTGCTGTCTCTGCCTGGCCGGTTCCCCTCTCTCCACTGGGATTCTCTGCCTCTAACCCTTTTACAGGGGCTGAGTCACTGGCTTACTGGTGCTCTTCCATGCCATCCCTAGGGGGGGTGCGTCACTTGAGTGGGTTGAGTCACTGACGTGATCTTCCTGTATGGGTTGGCGCCCCCTCCTTGGGTTGTGCCGTGGCGGAGATCTTTGTGGGCTATACTCTGCCTTGTCTCAGGATGGTAAGTTGGTGGTTGAAGATATCCCTCTAGTGGTGTGGGGGCTGTGCTTTGGCAAAGTGGGTGGGGTTATATCCTGCCTGTTTGGCCCTGTCCGGGGGTATCATCGGATGGGGCCACAGAGTCTCCTGACCCCTCATTTCTCAGCCTCCAGTATTTATGTTGCAGTAGTTTATGTGTCGGGGGGCTAGGGTCAGTCTGTTGTATCTGGAGTACTTCTCCTGTCTTATCCGGTGTCTTGTGTGAATTTAAGTATGCTCTCTCTAATTCTCTCTTTCTTTCTCTCTCTCGGAGGACCTGAGCCCTAGGACCATGCCTCAGGACTACCTAGCATGATGTCCACCTGGCCGTGCTGCTGCTCCAGTTTCAACTGTTCTGCCTGCGGCTATGGAACCCTGACCTGTTCACCGGACGTGCTATCTGTCCCAGACCTGCTGTTTTCAACTCTCAAGAGACAGCAGGAGCGGTAGAGATACTCTTAATGATCGGCTATGAAAAGCCAACTGACATTTACTCCTGAGGTGCTGACTTGCTGCACCCTTGACAGCTACTGTGATTATTATTATTTGACCATGCTGGTCATTTATGAACATTTGAACATCTTGGCCATGTTCTGTTATAATCTCCACCTGGCACAGCCAGAAGAGGACTGGCCACCCCACATAGCCTGGTTCCTCTCTAGGTTTCTTCCTATGTTTTGGCCTTTCTAGGGAGTTTTTCCTAGACACCGTGCTTCTACACCTGCATTGCTTGCTGTTTGGGGTTTTAGGCTGGGTTTCTGTACAGCACTTTGAGATATCAGCTGATGTACGAAGGGCTATAAAAATACATTTGATTTGATTTGAAATCAATAAATTTATCAACCAATCAACAGTTATCACAAAGTGCAACTGCAGATCCACAGCCAGCAGTCAGGCCAGACTACTTCACAAAATGGCCACCTAACGACACCTAATTAAGCAATAAGGCCCGAGGGGGTTTGAGGTATATGGTCAATATACCACGGCTAAGCGCTGTTCTTATACACGATGCAACGCAGAGTGCCTGTGTACAGCCTTTAGCCGTGGTATATTGGCCATGTACCACAAACCTGAGGTGCCTTATTGCTGTTATAAACTGGTTACCAACGTTATTAGAGTCGTAAAAATACAGGTTTTGTCATACCCATGGAATACGGTCTGATATATCACGGCTGTCTGCCAATCAGCATTCAGGGCTCAAACCAGCCAGTTTATAATATAAATGATATAATGTATGTAAACTTTGTTTAAACTTCATTGTCTGTATTCTGTCTCTAAATGTTGTCTATCACTAGCAGCACCATATCACCAGGTAACATTGTGACTGTGTGTTGTCGATCACTAGCAGCACCATATCACCAGGTAACATTGTGACTATGTGTTGTCTATCACTAGCAGCACCATATCACCAGGTAACATTGTGACTGTGTGTTGTCGATCACTAGCAGCACCATATCACCAGGTAACATTGTGACTGTGTGTTGTCGATCACTAGCAGCACCATATCACCAGGTAACATTGTGACTGTGTGTTGTCTATCACTAGCAGCATCATATCACCAGGTAACATTGTGACTATGTGTTGTCTATCACTAGCAGCACCATATCACCAGGTAACATTGTGACTATGTGTTGTCGATCACTAGCAGCACCATATCACCAGGTAACATTGTGACTATGTGTTGTCTATCACTAGCAGCACCATATCACCAGGTAACATTGTGACTATGTGTTGTCTATCACTAGCAGCACCATATCACCAGGTAACATTGTGACTGTGTGTTGTCGATCACTAGCAGCACCATATCACCAGGTAACATTGTGACTATGTGTTGTCGATCACTAGCAGCACCATATCACCAGGTAACATTGTGACTATGTGTTGTCGATCACTAGCAGCACCATATCACCAGGTAACATTGTGACTATGTGTTGTCGATCCCTAGCAGCACCATATCACCAGGTAACATTGTGACTATGTGTTGTCTATCACTAGCAGCACCATATCACCAGGTAACATTGTGACTGTGTGTAAATGTTGTCTATCAATACCATCTTATTCTAATGCCCACACTGTCACCTGCCCTTAACGTCTATGATGTCACCCACCTGGAGCCAGTGGCTTCCCCTTGTGTCTGTCCATGATGAGGCCATTCCAGGGACCACAGAGGACCCCACAGAGCTGGGTGAAGGCAAAGGCATTGGTGTACTGACTCACTGAAAGAAAGAGACAGAGACAGAGACAGAGGAGAGAGAGAGAGAGAGAGAGAAGGTGGGGGTAGAGATAGAGAGACAGAGACAGACAGAGAGAGAGAGAGAAGGTGGGGGTAGAGATAGAGAGACAGAGATAGACAGAGAGAGAGAGAGAAGGTGGGGGTAGAGATAGAGAATAAGAGACAGGCGGAGGAAGAGAGAGAGAGAGAAAAGAACAGCATTGATAACCACTAAATTAGAGAAGTAGTCTACACAGAGGCAGAAAAATAGCTGTATTTGTGTTTTTCTGTTATTTTTTACCCAAGGTCTGGTCTCTGTTGGCCAGCCGGTTGAGCATGGGGTTCACCGTGGCGATGAACAGGAAGTGACAGAACTGCATGACAGCCACCCAGACCAGGTGCCACAGGAAGAACCAGGACAGGACACAACTCCTAAAACTGGTAACTGAGAGAGAGAGAGAAGGAGGGGGGTGAAGGACAGAGAGAGAGAGAGGGGGGTGAAGGACAGAGAGAGAGATGAGTGGGGTGAAGGACAGAGAGAGAGAAGGAGTGGGGTGAAGGACACAGAGAGAGAGAGAGAGAGGGGTGAAGGACAGAGAGAGAGAGAGAGAGGGGTGAAGGACAGAGAGAGAGAGAGAGGGGTGAAGGACAGAGAGAGAGAGAGAGAGAGGGAGAGAGAGAGAGAGAGAGAGAGAAGGAGGGGGGTGAAGGACAGAGAGAGGAAGGGAGAGAGAGAGAGAATGAGGGGGTGAAGGACAGAGAGAGGGAGAGAGAGAGAAGGAGGGGTGAAGGACAGAGAGAGAGAGACAGAGAGAGAGAAGGTGTGGGGTGAAGGACAGAGAGAGAGGGAGAGAGAGAGAGAAGGAGGGGGTAAAGGACAGAGAGAGCGAGAAAAGGAGGGGGTGAAGGACAGAGAGAGGGAGAGAGAGAGAAGGAGGGGGGTGAAGGACAGAGAGAGAGAGAGAGAGAAGGAGGGGGGTGAAGGACAGAGAGAGAGGGAGACGGAGGAAGGGAGGAGGACAGAGAGAGAGAGAGACGGAGGACGGGAGGAGGACAGAGAGAGAGGGAGAAATGGAGGAAGGCAGGAGGACAGAGAGAGAGGGAGAAATGGAGGAAGGGAGGAGGACAGAGACTGGGTGTTGGTTAGGGCAATATTCTATGATGCTTGTGTGGCTGTATGAGGTGTCTGTGAGTGAATGACATTGCTCACTTTCTCAGTGCTTTTTAGTAACTTTTACAATATGTAGGACTATGTCATGCCAATAAAGCCCTTTATATTTATTTGAATTGACTGGGAAGACCAGGTTTCTTACCTCTCTCAGGCTGATCGGGTCTGGAAGGTCCTGCTTTGTCCTGCGACTGCAGCGGGGCACTCTCAGCCTTCTGTAACACAGCAATCTTCTGATATTTGGCATTCACATCTCCTTTTCTCTCTCCTCCTCCTCCGTCCCTTTCTCCTCTATCTCCCCCTCTCTCCCAACGCCGGCCACCGCAGCTCACCCTGTCACAAAGAGCTGAGTCAGAGTCACCGCTTTAAAATCATGGCGGCGACAGTCCTTTTTGGCTTCCATAGTGGTCGGTCACCATGGTGACTGTTAGTCTGGTTGTGTGGTGTGGTGGTGCATCGTGGGAGTCATAGTTCTTCTGACCCGTAAGCGTATCTGTCGGGGAGTGGGTAGGGGATGTGGGTCTTGGGCATGAGGAAGAACGTCCGGAAGACGTGGATGACGCTGCAGACGGAGAGAACGAGGAAGGAGGAGTGGAAAGAGACCCCTCTTTCATACAAAAACTTCAGAGAGAGAGAGAGAGAGAGAGAGGGAGGAAGAGGGAGAGGTTATATACAGCATGTATGAATCCTTTCTTCACCTCTTTTGATTATCAGTGATTACTTAAATCATTAATGTTTTTGCCTGAGCTAAGTTTGCATCTGTCACAATGGAATTAAGCAGTCAGTCAAAGGTCAGATTAAGGAGAAGCAAATCATTAATGACCGTTTGGATTCATGTTTCATCTAGAGGATGCTACATTTCAGTTGATGTAGTCCCTTCTGAAAACAGCAGGTGCTGACTGTGCAACAGTTCAAGTACCAGAAATCTGTCCCAAATTGAGGAATATTCAGGAAGTCAGAAGGTTTTCAACAGTATAAACCCTCATTAAACCTGTCCCAAATTGAGGAATATTCAGGAAGTCAGAAGGTTTTAAACAGTTCAGACCCTCATTAAATCTGTCCCACAATGAGGAATATTCAGGAAGTCAGGAGGTTTTCAACAGTATAAACCCTCATTAAACCTGTCCCACACTGAGGAATAGTCATAAGGAAACCTGTCCCACATTGAGGAATAGTCATAAGGAAGATGCTGTGTTACCTTGATGATGAGGAAGACAGCGGCGGAGGAGTCGAAGGCCCCGGCGTAGACCGATATGACCGTGGAACGGTGGCTGTCGAACAGGTTCCCCACCTTAAGAAGACAGAGGTACAGAGATGACCACTAGTTTACCATCTGTTGACCAAATGCATGTCATGACATAGAGATGACAGACTGTAGCTTTGAAAGAGACCAACTTGAGCATTGGTGGTGTAGAACAACATTCCAGATGTGATCAGGCACGAGATGGCAGGAAACAGCAACGCTGACTGCTCTGTGTGTGAGAGAGAGAAGCAGGGGGTGGGTGGGGTGGAGGGGGGGGGGGGGGGGGTGAGGACAAGGCAATAATTCTTAAAAAAAACAAAAAACGTCAATTAAAGACCGAAGGTCAAGACACGCTAACCGACATTTCAATATGTTATAAAAATACCTGGACTGGAGACAGTTATCAACAAGGTCCCCGTGGTGTACAGACATCTAGAAAAGAAGACACAGGCAGGGAGGGAGGGTGGTAGGGGCGAGGGAGGGTATGAGCATAGGTAGTTTTGTGATGGTTTGGTGTCATGATAACATTGATTTAGAGAAACAGTGCTTTTGGTTAGTATTCAGACCCCTTGGCTAACCACACAGCCTTATTCAAAAAATATATATATTTTAAATCCTCAGCAATCTACACACAATACCCCATAATGATGAAGTCAAAACAGGTTTTAGAAATAAAATAAATACCTTATTTGCATAAGTATTCAGACCCTTTGCTACGAGACTCGAAATTGAGCACCGGGTGTATCCTGTTTCCATTGATCATCCTTGAGATGTTTCTACAACTTGATTGGAGTCCACCTGTGGTAAATTAAATTGACTGGACATGATTTAGAAAGGCACACACCTGTCTATATAAGGTCCCACAGTTGACAGGTCATGTCAGAGTAAAAACCAAGCCATGACGTCGAAGGAATTGTCTGAAGAGCTCAGAGACAGGATTATGTCAAGGCACAGATCTGTGGAAGGGTACAAAGAAATTCTGCAGCATTAAAGTCCCCAAGAACACATTGGCCATCAATCTTAAATGGAAGAAGTTTGGAACCACTAAGACTCTTCCTAGAGTTGGCCGCCCGGGCCAAACTGAGTAATCGGGGGAGAAGGGCCTTGGTCAGGGAGGTGACCAAGAACCCAATGGTCACTCTGACAGAGCTCCAGAGTTCCTCTGTGAAGATGGGAGAATCTTTCAGAAGGACAACCATCTCTGCAGCACTCCACCAATTAGGCCATTATGGTAGAGTGGCCAGACGGAAACCACTCCTCAGTAAAAGGCACATGACATCCTGCTTGGAGTTTGCCAAAAGGCACCTAAAGACTCTCAGACCATGAGAAACAAAATGTTGGCCTGAATGCCAAGCGTCACATCTGTACGAAACCTGGCACCATCCCTACAGTGAAGCATGGTGGTGGCAGCATCATGCTGTGGGGATGTTTTTCAGGGGAAGGGACTGGGAGACCAGTCAGGATTGAGGGAAACCTGAACGGAGCAAAGTACAGAGAGATCCTTGATGAAAACCTGCTCCAGAGTGCTCATGACCTCAAACTGGGGCGAAGGTTCACCTTGCAACAGGACAATGACCCTAAGCACACAGCCAAGACAACGCAGGAGTGGCTTCGGAACAAGTCTCAATGTCATGAAGTGGCCCACACATGAATCTGATCGAAAATGTCTGAAGAGACCTGAAAAAAGCTGTGCCGCAATGCTCCCCATCCACCCTGACAGAGCTTGAGGATCTGCAGAGAAGAATGGGAGAAACTCCCCAAATACAGGTGTGCCAAGCTTGTAGCGACATACCAAAGAAGACTCAATGCTGTAATCAATGCCAAAGGTGCTTGAACAAAGTATTGAGAAAAGGTCTGAATAACTATGTAAATGTGATATCAGTTTTTTATTTTGAATAGATTAGCAAACATTTCCAAAAAACAGTTTTTGCTTTGTCATTATGGGGTATTGTGTGCAGATTGATGAGGGGGAAAAACAATGTAATACATTTTTGGAGTAAGTCTGTAACGTAACAAAATGTGGAAAATACCATCACCATTGTCATCATGTAAACAGCCCATCTATCTACCTCATCCCCATACTGTATTTATTTATCTTGCTCCTTTGCACCTTTGCTCCTTTGCACCCCAGTATCTCTACTTGCACATTCATCTTCTGCACATCTACCATTCCAGTGTTTAATTGCTATATTGTAATTACCTCACCACCATGGCCTATTTATTGCCTTACCTCCCTCATCTTACCTCATTTGCACTCACTGTATATAGACTTTTTGTTTTCTTTTGTTCTACTGTATTATTGACTATGTTTTGTTTATTCCATGTGTAACTGTGTTGTTGTATGTGTCGAATTGCTTTGCTTTTTCTTGGCCAGGTCGCAGTTGCAAATGAGAACTTGTTCTCAACTAGCCCACCTGGTTAAATAAAGGTGTTCTCAACTAGCCTACCTGGTTAAATAAAGGTGTTCTCAACTAGCCTACCTGGTTAAATAAAGGTGTTCTCAACTAGCCTACCTGGTTAAATAAAGGTGTTCTCAACTAGCCTACCTGGTTAAATAAAGGTGTTCTCAACTAGCCTACCTGGTTAAATAAAGGTGTTCTCAACTAGCCTACCTGGTTAAATAAAGGTGTTCTCAACTAGCCTACCTGGTTAAATAAAGGTGTTCTCAACTAGCCTACCTGGTTAAATAAAGGTGTTCTCAACTAGCCTACCTGGTTAAATAAAGGTGTTCTCAACTAGCCTACCTGGTTAAATAAAGGTGTTCTCAACTAGCCTACCTGGTTAAATAAAGGTGTTCTCAACTAGCCTACCTGGTTAAATAAAGGTGTTCTCAACTAGCCTACCTGGTTAAATAAAGGTGTTCCCAACTAGCCAACCTGGTTAAATAAAGGTGTTCTCAACTAGTCTACCTGGTTAAATAAAGGTGTTCTCAACTGGCCTACCTGGTTAAATAAAGGTGTTCTCAACTGGCCTACCTGGTTAAATAAAGGTGTTCTCAACTAGCCTACCTGGTTAAATAAAGGTGTTCTCAACTAGCCTACCTGGTTAAATAAAGGTGTTCTCAACTAGCCTACCTGGTTAAATAAAGGTGTTCTCAACTAGCCTACCTGGTTAAATAAAGGTGTTCTCAACTAGCCTACCTGGTTAAATAAAGGTGTTCCCAACTAGCCTACCTGGTTAAATAAAGGTGTTCTCAACTAGCCTACCTGGTTAAATAAAGGTGTTCTCAACTAGCCTACCTGGTTAAATAAAGGTGTTCTCAACTAGCCTACCTGGTTAAATAAAGGTGTTCTCAACTAGCCTACCTGGTTAAATAAAGGTGTTCTCAACTAGCCTACCTGGTTAAATAAAGGTGTTCTCAACTAGCCTACCTGGTTAAATAAAGGTGTTCTCAACTAGCCTACCTGGTTAAATAAAGGTGTTCTCAACTAGCCTACCTGGTTAAATAAAGGTGTTCTCAACTAGCCTACCTGGTTAAATAAAGGTGTTCTCAACTAGCCTACCTGGTTAAATAAAGGTGTTCCCAACTAGCCTACCTGGTTAAATAAAGGTGTTCTCAACTAGCCTACCTGGTTAAATAAAGGTGTTCTCAACTAGCCTACCTGGTTAAATAAAGGTGTTCCCAACTAGCCAACCTGGTTAAATAAAGGTGTTCTCAACTAGTCTACCTGGTTAAATAAAGGTGTTCTCAACTGGCCTACCTGGTTAAATAAAGGTGTTCTCAACTGGCCTACCTGGTTAAATAAAGGTGTTCTCAACTAGCCTACCTGGTTAAATAAAGGTGTTCTCAACTAGCCTACCTGGTTAAATAAAGGTGTTCTCAACTAGCCTACCTGGTTAAATAAAGGTGTTCTCAACTAGCCTACCTGGTTAAATAAAGGTGTTCTCAACTAGCCTACCTGGTTAAATAAAGGTGTTCCCAACTAGCCTACCTGGTTAAATAAAGGTGTTCTCAACTAGCCTACCTGGTTAAATAAAGGTGTTCTCAACTAGCCTACCTGGTTAAATAAAGGTGTTCTCAACTAGCCTACCTGGTTAAATAAAGGTGTTCTCAACTAGCCTACCTGGTTAAATAAAGGTGTTCTCAACTAGCCTACCTGGTTAAATAAAGGTGTTCTCAACTAGCCTACCTGGTTAAATAAAGGTGTTCTCAACTAGCCTACCTGGTTAAATAAAGGTGTTCTCAACTAGCCTACCTGGTTAAATAAAGGTGTTCTCAACTAGCCTACCTGGTTAAATAAAGGTGTTCTCAACTAGTCTACCTGGTTAAATAAAGGTGAAATTAAAAATTAAACAATTAAATCAAATCATTGTCAGCGGAAAAATCTATAAACACACCTGTCTGTATCTGAAATGACAGCCTGTAATGGGAAATTATTGGAGAAATGATTTTCTTGTATTTCATTTTCTGTTGATATGGATTGATATGTAATAAACATGATTTTATGTGCGGCAAGACGCAGACAGATGCTTTCCTTTGGGGAGGGAAACAGGAGTTAACCATGTTTAATTAACCCTGTTAGTCTATAATTATCGGTTGGAACTAAGTACTGACCCACTGGACAAAAAGTGGTTGAATCCATGTTGTTTCCACATCATTTCAAGCCAAATTATCGACGTAATGGACGTTGAATCAACGTGGAAAACGAATTGGATTTGACAAGTCTTCAACGTCAGACTATGTCATATATTGTCACCCCAAACGTTTTACTGAAATCCAACGACGTGGTGATTGTTTTGGTTTGTTATTGATTTAGCGTTGAATTCACGTCAGTTGACAACTCAACCAAATGTAAATGAAAACTAGACGTTGAACTGACGTCTGTGCCCAGTGGGGACGTCCCAACCTTTGACCTGTTTAACTGCCGGTATAAATGTCTGCTGGTGTTGAATGTGGTTCAGGTTTGGAACCAGACACACTGTGTCTCTGTGACACTGTGATTCTGTAGCAGCTGATGATGAGAATTCCTACAAGTCTCTCAGGCTGGTGTTTCCAGAATCTTCTGTGACAATGTGATTAACATTAGAAATGTTCTCTGCTTCTGTTCTGGAGGTTCTCCCTGAACTCTTGGAATAAACCAGATAGATTTTTGATAGATTTTTATCAACAACTGCTCTCCTTTTGGTTCACCTGGAAATTCATTTCACACCCTGTCCCAGTGCACTACTTTAGACCGGGGCTCATACTGTAGGTCTCTGGTCAACAGTAGGACACTAATAGGGAATAGGGTGCACTACTTTAGACCGGGGCTCATACTGTAGGTCTCTGGTCAACAGTAGGACACTAATAGGGAATAGGGTGCACTACTTTAGACCGGGGCTCATAGTGTAGGTCTCTGGTCAACAGTAGGACACTAATAGGGAATAGGGTGCTATTTCAGACAAAGCCATTGTTGTAAAAACGACACTCACCAGTTAGTTGACCCACCAAAAATAAATGATGGGCAGCATTACATTTTTTTTTTACAATAATAAAACATTCTCACGTGGCCAGGAGCCTGGTCGCCATGGTGCCGAAGTGGTCGAACAGGAAGCCCAGAGGAAAACGCAGGAAGTTCATGGAGAAGGAGGCGACGGTGAAGACCAGAGAGAACTGTTCATCTTGGCCACTACAGTCTGAGAGAGAGAGAGAGAGAGAGAGAGAGAGAGAGATGGTGGGATGTCGGAGAGAGAGAACTGTTCATCCTGTCTCCTGTCTACTACATTTTGAGACAGAGAAAGATGGAGGGCTGGGATTGGAGAGAGGGCGAGAAGGAAAGATGGATGGAGAGACCAGAGAGAACTGTTCATCCTGTCTACTGGTGTCTCAGAGAGAGAGGAGGGATGGGGGAGAGAGAGAACTGTTCATACTGTCTACTGGTGTCTCAGAGAGAGAGGAGGGATAGGGGAGAGAGCTTTTTGTGAGCTTCAGACGCTTTTGTGTGTGTGAGAAAGAGGTTGTGTGTGTGAGAAAGAGGTTGTGTGTGTGAGAGAGAGAAAGCGTGTGTGTGCGAGCTCATGACTCACCTGACTGTATGATGTTATCACCGGGCCGCTCCCCTGACAATGTGATAATGTCACCGGGGTCGGTGGCGTTGGCAGTGATGTCACAGAGGTCACTGAAGTAGCCGTCGTTCTTAAGGATGAACACCAGCGACGCCCAGCCGTACGCTATCCCCGAGAAACACAGGTTTTCAACGAATCCCGAGGCCACCGTCAAACTGTGGCGCAGCTTGGCCCCGCCCCCACATCCCAGCATGCTTGCTGCTGCCACTGCCGCTTACTTCCTGCTTCACTTTCGGGTTCCTCCTATGGGACTTTGTGTTGCTGGTCAGAGGGGTGGTGGTGAAGCTCGGTAGTAGTAGTGGTGGTGGGTCCCTCAATTTCTGACCACAGCATTGGTGCCCCCTTTCAGCCCCAGGGGTATTTTTGGAAAGTAAGAGGAGATGAGGCGGGACTAGTTCCAAAATATGAAGTACTAAAATAAATGAGGGCAGTGAACCCCACTGCAGCTAGTTTACCTCACACTTCACCGTGTTGATCTGCATTGACTAGAATTAGTAGAACATGAACACAAACTAGACCTTAGACCTTGAATAGAACTACTGACAGCCTGACTGCCTGTTAGAGAACACAGGTGAGTCCGTCATGTTTACTACAACCGTGTCCCAAACGGCATACTATTCCCTATATAGTGCACTACCTTTGACCAGCCCTGGCCCTGGTAGTGCACTTCAGTAAATAGGGAATAGGGTTCCATCAGGAACTCGGCAGGATTAAAAAGCCAGTATTAACCTTAACCTTTCTTTCACTACATCTGGCACTATAGCACTAGGTTCTCACACACAGTACACACAGTACACACAGTACACACAGTACACACGCACAGAGGGCACTGCTCCTGAAACTCTGTTACATAGTATTGCTATCTAACAGCAAATACACTGTTAACCCAGATACACTGGGCACAAAAGCAAACATACTCACAAGATGCATACTATGCACACACACACACACTCTACCTGTAGAAGGGCCAACAGTGGAAGCCTCTGTCGTCTTCTCTCTCAGAACACAGTGTTCATCGTAGTTCTCTGGTCTCTATAGTACCACATAGTTCTCTCTGTCTGCTCACTGGTTCAACTCATCTGACTTACTCACTGGTTCTAACTGGTTCACTGGTTGTAACTGGTTCACTGGTTCTAACTGGTTCACTGGTTCTAACTGGTTCACTGGTTCTAACTGTCTCACTGGTTCTAACTGATTCACTGGTTCTAACTGTCTCACTGGTTCTAACTGGTTCACTGGTTCTAACTGGTTCACTGGTTCAAACTGGTTCACTGGTTCTAACTGTCTCACTGGTTCTAACTGATTCACTAGTTCTAACTGGCTCACTGGTTCTAACCGGTTCACTGGTTCTAACTGATTCACTGGTTTAAATTGCTTGCCAATCAGTGGGGGCTGCCCCCCCCACCGATTGAAGCCAGGTTCCCAAAGTCCATGTTGTCGGCTGGAGAGAATGCCTCAGTGTGTTCCATGTTGGCTGGTGTCCCAGTTGGCAGTTTTATGCGGAGTCACTGTCTGAGGTTGTGTCCTGGTTGCAGCTATGTGCAGGCTGACACAGGAAAGGCCTGACCCTTTATCAGACACATTATTGGCAGTGGCTGGAGGGAGGGGGGCGGGGGCTTCAGTGTGTCAATCATCATCTACTTAGGCTCTCATTAGTTCATTGGAGTGCCTTGGCTCCTCCCAGTGGTGTGTCTGTCTGTGGCTGTACCGTCCTTATCCCCAAAGATCCTGCTCTAAGACACACATGCAGTTCCTCTGTCTGCCTTCACAACAGTCCAACCAGACCAGAGGAGTGCTGTGAGCTGTGACAAGGTCAGAGGTCGTCTCATCTACTAGCCGCTGTCAGAACTAACTGCTAACAGGTTACAAAGGTTTACGTTAGTTCTGTTTGTTTACCTCTAGCTCTGGTCCATAGCATCTGTTTGTTTACCTCTGGCTCTGGTCCATAGCATCTGTTTGTTTACCTCTGGCTCTGGTCCATAGCATCTGTTTGTTTACCTCTGGCTCTGGTCCATAGCATCTGTTTGTTTACCTCTAGCTCTGGTCCATAGCATCTGTTTGTTTACCTCAAGGTCTGGTCCATAGCATCTGTTTGTTTACCTCTAGCTCTGGTCCATAGCATCTGTTTGTTTACCTCTGGCTCTGGTCCATAGCATCTGTTTGTTTACCTCTGGCTCTGGTCCATAGCATCTGTTTGTTTACCTCTAGCTCTGGTCCATAGCATCTGTTTGTTTACCTCTGGCTCTGGTCCATAGCATCTGTTTGTTTACCTCTAGCTCTGGTCCATAGCATCTGTTTGTTTACCTCAAGGTCTGGTCCATAGCATCTGTTTGTTTACACCTAGCTCTGGTCCATAGCATCTGTTTGTTTACCTCTAGCTCTGGTCCATAGCATCTGTTTGTTTACACCTAGCTCTGGTCCATAGCATCTGTTTGTTTAAACCTAGCTCTGGTCCATAGCATCTGTTTGTTTACCTCTGGCTCTGGTCCATAGCATCTGTTTGTTTACCTCTGGCTCTGGTCCATAGCATATGTTTGTTTACCTCTGGCTCTGGTCCATAGCATCTGTTTGTTTACCTCTGGCTCTGGTCCATAGCATCTGTTTGTTTACCTCTGGCTCTGGTCCATAGCATCTGTTTTTTTACACCTAGCTCTGGTCCATAGCATCTGTTTGTTTACACCTAGCTCTGGTCCATAGCATCTGTTTGTTTACACCTAGCTCTGGTCCATAGCATCTGTTTGTTTACCTCTGGCTCTGGTCCATAGCATCTGTTTGTTTACACCTAGCTCTGGTCCATAGCATCTGTTTGTTTACACCTAGCTCTGGTCCATAGCATCTGTTTGTTTACACCTAGCTCTGGTCCATAGCATCTGTTTGTTTACCTCTAGCTCTGTGGGTTGAGGTATGTCCTCAAAAATGCCATCGTATTAACACATGAATCATTTACCACCACATAATCTTCATCTCAATAATTCTCCCACCTGCAAATCAAAATGTGTTTACACAAACACGCACGCACTCACACACCCCTGACGAAAAATATTGCAGTCAGAGTGTAGTATAACTGCAGTGTTCTGCCAACACTGCGTCCAAAATAAGTATTTTTTTAATGCAATAATTTTGCAGTGTAACTGCAGTTATCTATAATTACTGCCTCCAAAATACCAGTCGACTGCCGTTACTGCACTTATACTGCAGTTTCAAAACGGCAATCTTTTTTTGTCCGGGACATAAATGCATATTGCAACAATAACAGCTGTTGATAAGAGATGTCATGATCAATGGCATATACATTTGCAGTTTTGAAAAACATTTGGTTTGGAGTAGGCTACTGTAGGCCTCGTTGAAATCCTGCAGACAGGTCTTTGGAAACATCAGTAAAGCTAAATTAGCATCATGAAGGAGCCTAATAAATATTACCCTCCATATCGTCTCATTTGGTTTACGTTCAAATTCACATCACTAGGTTACATACATGAATAACCTACCTCGTTCTGATCTCTGTCAAATCGAACGGAGTAGGTCTAGACGATGGTTTGTGAGACATCGCTGTTTTTGTTCTTTAGGTAGGCCTAGGTTACAATATACAGTTGAAGTGGGAAGTTTACATACACTTAGATTTGAGTCATTATAACTTGTTTTTCAACCTCTCCACAAATGTCTTGTTAACAAACTATAGTTTTGGCAAGTCAGTTAGGACATCCACTTTGTGCATGATACAAGTCATTTTTCCAACTATTGTTTACTGTAACGAATCTCTTCTTCGTCTGAGGAAGAGTAGTCAAGATCGGACCAATATGCAGCGTGGTAAGTGTCCATGTTAATTTATTAGAACTGAACACACAAAACAAAATAACAACGTGAATGACAGAAACGAATCAGTTCTGTCAGGTGATACACACAAAATACAAAACAACTACCCACAAATCATAGTGGGAACACAGACTACCTAAGTATGGTTCTCAATCAGAGCCAACGATTGACAGCTGCCTCTGATTGGCAGCTGTCAGAGCCCCCCCCCCCCCCCCCCCCCCCAGAATGGGGGCACCTGCTTACACATACGGCTTCGTCTGAATGTATCTATGCAGTGCCACTAGGACACCATCTACTGCCATTACTGTATTACAGTACAGTGACACTTGCACAATCACAACAAAGGTCTTGGACCTTTAGAACTCTGTTCCTCTCAAATGGAACCCTGTACAGCTGCTTCCTCGTAAGTTGGTGTTGACACAGGATGTGGCAGAGTGTCGACATACTGACACGGTTGATATTATGGAATGTTGTGTGATCTGCCATGATTTGCTCTCGTAGTTGATGTAGGCGGATGGTCTTGTTTACCAACACTAGATTGACAATGGCCAGTTCCTGTTGTCGTGGAAATTTCCTCTATTTACCAAATCATGGGAGCAAACCACACACACAAGTCAGAGTTAGTTATCAAGGTCCATCTTTAATTATATCAGCTCTATCACAATCCTGTGACTCTCAGATAAATTCAGTGTCTCTCAATGAATTCTCTGAGAGCCCCCTTACAATGCAACTGAGATCCTTTAATAGCAAAGAACACACATGGTCAGACAGCATAGACATAATAAATCGTTCAGCTTTGTCTCCTTACTCAAACCCCAGAACCATAAACCAATCCTCCATATCAACAGGCATATATCAAATTGTCATTTAGATACAACCAACCCTAAATACAACCTCACGGAGAGGATAGAATGATTCCAGACACTGCCGTCCTCCATGGGAAAAGTAGGGAGTGAACTGGCACACACACAGTGGAGCAAAAGATATGTTTACACATGATGACACTTTGACCTCTCCCCTCTCTGCGGCCCATGCAACTTAGTCTCGACATAGAACAGATAACTGCAACCCCGCCACAGTATTATACAAAAATAGCATTCTGATGAGAAGTAACTTACACACATTTGATGAATATAAAACATCTTACAAATGTTACCAACAAATTCAGAATCTTCCACGACACTGTTCGTGGTGAACAGACGTTGCCGTCCACTGCCGAATTCAGATATGTTTGATTTTGAATAGAAGTGTTTTCCCAATGATTGCAAGAGATCTCATTCTTGAATGAAGTGTCTAATGTAACAAACAGTGTGTAATGTTTTGCAAGTGTTTTGCAGAATTGCAAACAAAGTGCAAAGCAGAAAATGTGTTTGTACTTTTGGTTGCAAAAGTTAAGGTTTTGATGCTTTTGTCTGAGCATTCACTTTCAGTGTGTCAGCAATCGGCAAAAACTGTAAACAGAATATCCAGTGTTTGTTAAGAGAGGGGGGGGGGGGAGGAGGAGGGAGATGTTTGGAGAGAGGGAGATAGATGGGGGAGGGATGATCATTGCACTCTTGATTTCTAAGAAAAGGGTTTTCATTGATACACTCAAACACAAACCACACACGTACACACATTCAGCCAATCAAGAATTAGCTGATTAGAAATCCCAGGTGTGTTTGAGTATTGACGACCTGCGGATAACAGAATCATCAACACAACTGATCGATTGTTCAATCATCTGTTTATCCTCCGACTTTGTGCGGCTTGTGGATGGAGATAATGCATGCTCTGGTAGATTGGAGGTGAAGTCCAATCAGTCCTGGGCCTCAGTGTGTGAAGCTGACTTTGACTGGCAGGATGCAGAGGTAGTTTGTCAGGAGCTTCTCTGTCCAGATCTTTCTGTTCTACAGGGGGGAGTTCTATGGAGAAGGGGAGGGTCAGACCTGGGATAAAGAGTTCCATTGTAAAGGCAATGAGTCTCTTCTCCTGGACAGCAGCACTGCAGCCTGCACACATGGAAATGATGTGGGACTCAACTGCTCAAGTAAAGGAGTCTTTCTTTCAGATGTCACAAATCAAACAACACTATGTTGTTGCTTATTTCATTTTTCTGCTTTCAGAGCAGCTCATGTACCCCTCTCTCTCTGACTCTCTATCTCTCTCACACACATTATTTCTCTCTTTGTCTTACTCTCTCTCTCTCTCTCTCTCTCTGTCTAGCTACACTACTCAGTCTGTTGCAGGGAGGGAGTAGGTGTGCAGGGAAAGTGGATTTACATAATTTAGGCGGGGCCACAATAGCGGGCCCTGACTGGGACATCAACGAAGCAACTGTGGTGTGCAGACAGCTGGACTGTGGTTCTGCAGTTTCAGCAACACGAGGCAGTTACGTTGGCAGAGGATCTGGATTAGTCACACAGATGTATTTTTCACACAGAGGATCTGGATCAGTCACACAGATGTATTTTTCACGCAGAGGATCTGGATTAGTCACACAGATGTATTTTTCACGCAGAGGATCTGGATCAGTCACACAGATGTATTTTTCACGCAGAGGATCTGGATTAGTCACACATATGTATTTTTCACGCAGAGGATCTGGATTAGTCACACAGATGTATTTTTCACGCAGAGGATCTGGATCAGTCACACAGATGTATTTTTCACGCAGAGGATCTGGATCAGTCACACAGATGTATTTTTCACGCAGAGGATCTGGATCAGTCACACAGATGTATTTTTCACGCAGAGGATCTGGATCAGTCACACAGATGTATTTTTCACGCAGAGGATCTGGATCAGTCACACAGATGTATTTTTCACGCAGAGGATCTGGATCAGTCACACAGATGTATTTTTCATGCAGAGGATCAGAGTCTGAACTGCGTCGATGCCCATACTCATACGCCGGCTTCGGAAGCTTTTCTCACGGCGAAGGCGATGCCGGCGTGGTCTGTTCAGGTAAGACTTGTTGGCTAGATGCTGTGGAGTTGTTTGTCTTTTCACTGAGTCACTCTTGTTGTACATGATGTAATGGCTTTCTGAAGTGAGGAGGAGAAGTTTCCATTGATAGGACATTTACAGACTCTTTTCAGGTTTCAGGTTCTGGCATTATATTGATACTCGGGGAAACATATTTGTTTTGTGTGTTTGACTATTTCTGTGATAGTTTGGCTCCATTTAACACTATCAGAGAAACTGCTCTATTGCATTAAATGATGACTAATTAATTAAATAGAAATCCTCAATTATAATGAACTGCTATTGTATTTCAAAGTCCATAAGTTGCTGTAGGCCCTTCATCTTTGAAATAGAATAACAATAAACCTCATAAACAGGGCAGGTATCTATTTGTGTTGCTCTGTGAGGGAGGTTGTTATTAATCACTTCCACTTACTTTCCCATCGATGATGTCATCACATCTAAATGAGGAAGGTCATTAGATGTTCCATCCTCTTCTCCAGATCTCCTGGTCCAGCCTGATATCTCCCTGAATGTCTCAACGGAAGGGGTGTCCAGGGGCTACCCGGGGCCTGAGCTGTTATGGGGCCACAGCTTCACCATCACCTGCTCCACTCAGCCACAGTACCCAGGAGGCTCCTTCCTCCTCACGTTCACCGGCTCCAACAGAACCCAGACCCAGCCAGCTGTCAATCACTCTTCTGCCTTCCTCTTCCCTGCTGCAGATGACTCCCACCAAGGAAACTACAGCTGTGTTTATAAGAATGATGTTTTCTCTCATAACTTCTCCTCTGAGAGTGAGCTCCTCTCTCTAACCATAACAGGTACCTGAACATGATCCAGACGTTACTTTAACTGACAGACTCTGATTCACAGATGGTTCTGATGCTAATCACTAGGATGCCAACCAATACGTGTCTCTGTTCCAGCCTCTCCTCTGCCAGCTGTCATCATCAGACTGGTCATAGTGCTGCTGACCACCACAGCTACGTTTCTGCTCTGCAAGTCAAGAGTCAGGTAAACAAAAGATTTATGCATAGAGGTTGAATACGAACTAGTTGGGAGATGGACTGTCATGGTGTGTGTGTGTGTGTGTGTGTGTGTGTGTATTGAGATCCCTTTCAGTAAACAGTAGTCTCCTGGTGCTGTCTCTTTAGGTCAGTAGGTGTCAACAGAGAGCTGGATAGCGGTGCGTGGAGGGGTTGCCCCTGCATCCCAGGAAGGAGGGCTGCTGGCAGAGAGAGGGGAGAGCAGCCCAGAGGACAGGAGGAAGAGGACGAGTAGGAGGCAAGTCTTTGAACACACTGCCCAAGATCAGGTTACACACACACACACATCTTCAGAATAAGCTATTTAAGATATAGGTCATTTCCACTTAGTAATTGTTTTTTATATTAGCTACAGATGATAGTAACTACTACTACAGTAACTACTACATAGGACATTCTGTGTGTGATATTATGCATTGGGGTGGCAGGGTAGCCTAGTGGTTAGAGTGGTGGACTAGTTCAAATCCCTGAGCTGACAAGGTGCAAATCTGGCGTTCTGTCCCTGAACAGGCAGTGTTCCTAGGCCGTCATTGAAAATAAGAATTTGTTCTTAACTGACTTGCCTAGATAAAAAAAAAAGTATCCTGAATGCTTTGCTTATATTCATTGATTGGCCTATGTGGTAAATAAAAGGTCATTGATGTTACAGAAAACATTTAACATTTGATTCAGAAACTAAAACTTTGATTCAGAAACTAAAACTTTGATTCGTGTGTATTGTATTTTTATCAAATAAACCACCTTACTTTACAACGCATGCTGGTGTTGGGTAATGCGCAACAAATGGTAATTACGGTAAAGAACCCAACCCCTATCCTGTGTGTGTGCTCGTCATCTCGCACTCAGGGAAGGGAAAATAGGAAAACTGTCGGGAAGGAAGAGCAGTGAACACACCTATTATCTATTCTAGATTGGTCCTAAAAGAGTGCACAGTCAAGGGGGGCTAAGCTAGTCACTTTCTGCGTTAGTTTACCCATGTGTGTGTAATCTAGGTAAAGCTATTTGCTGAATAGGGGAAATTCGACTTCACTACTCGGTCGTGCAGTGGGCTAAGAACGCCCAGAATTGGAGTTGCAACAGCAGCAGTTGGAAATCTGAGTCTGTTTCGATAGGCCTGGATCCCTGTTCAAACAACGCCTGGGGACTTGCATGAAAACAACAAAAGAACCACCCGAAATTGGTAATTCAGTACATTGTTTTTCAATCATTTGATTTAAGTGTCTGAACGTATACAAAAAAATAGTTAACGCTAGCTAGTTAGCAAGCGGTCGCTAGCGGTGTTGTAGTTTGGTTAGCTAACGTTAGATGTCTACAGTTAGCGAATTTGTAGCTTAGCTATAATATAGCTACTGTATTCGGCTGTATTTGTTTTGCACTCATTGCACTACTGTCCAATAATAGCGACTTGCTTAGTTACCTATTAATAAGCTAACATTAGCGTAAAACAATCGTCGTCAGCTTGCTAAGTTAGTTAGCTCGTTGGCTGGTTTGCTAGCAGAAACTAACGTTTGCTTGAGAGCGAGTGTGACGTTTGTCACCTAGTTAACGTTACCCAACTAGCAATTGAGTTATGTGTAGTTTACAAAATTGTCTACCTAACAAGCATTTTATGGATTTAAGTTCCATGTATTTCACAGACTCCCGGCAGACAGTAAGTTGGCCACACTGTAGTCGTTAGGTCAAAGCCCGTCGGCAGAGTGAGCTACCAGATACTCCTTGTACACGGACGTTGGGCCGCTCACGAAATATGAGTCAAAGTCCACGTTAATCATTTGTCAATCATGTGTAGATGGAGTTTTTGCTGTCATTCCCTCCCCCCGTCGTGCTGTTAATGTGTAGCAGTGGTGTAGCGTTAATTACTCTAGTGAGAAGTTGTTCTCGACTAGCCAAGGTAGCTAACTAACGTTACATTGTTAATGAAGTGTTTGCTCTGTACTAAACTTTATCTCCTGTCATATTTGTCATATCGAGATGTATGTGTTGGAAGTCATGAAACAGCTGCAAAGTGTACTAACGACTACTGTAACATTACACGGCTGTGTACAGTAATAATTGTCCAACACCATCCGTGTTTTTTTTCTTCTCCTTTTCTGTTATGAAGGGGTGGCTCCCTCTTTTATGTCTTGGATTTCTTTGATATATTCACAATGAGAGGAAGGTAGAAAGGGGGGCGGGAGAGGAAGAGAATAACCTGTTTTGTGGGTCTTGGCCACGTTTTGGAATAGGATGGGTTTACATAGTCATTTAGCAGCTCTTATCCAGAGTGTCTTACAAGAGCAATCAGGGTGAAGTGCCTTGCTTGAGGGCACATTGGCATATTTTTCATCTGGTCGGCTTGGGATTTGGACCAGCAACCTTTTGGTTTCTGGCCCAACACTCCTATCCGCTAGGCTACCTGCCAATGGGTGGGGTAGAGTCAGGCGTGGTTGTTTCATTTGCACTCTCATGGTATGTAGAAAGACTTCAGAGTCCAACGGCGACGCCGTTGCCACCTTCTCAGTTCACACTATTTCAATTTATATTGTATGCTACAGTTCCATGGTTTGTCGCTCCTCACCACCAGTATCTATTGACCAAAAAGAGCACCGTACAAATACACATGTCAAACTATCTTAGCTGTCTGCTGGGGGGTTCCAACGCAACACAGCCAAATGTTTGACATTCGTCAACATTGACCAGTTGAAATTTGGGAGAAGGAGAGGGAACGTGTTAGTACATGCTCTCTTTTCAGTAGTAGTAGGTTACTTCACCCCTTCGCCAAATTGAACACTTCTCATTTTTACCCTCAAATGTAATTTGTGAGATGACTCTGTCGTTGAGTTCATACTGGAAGTTATTTCAAAGTGACTTGAGAGTTGTAGCCTAGCAATGTAGTAGCCTAGCTCCAGCACACAGGCGGTGATTTTTATGCCAGGAGTATCATTTATGATCCTCTTTAATGACAGCCTTTCAAGTCACGCTATGGGTGTGGCCCAGACACACGGACCTCTGCTTTTACTGTATTTGCACCTTCCTAGGTTTGGTGCTACACCTGAGATGTGTTTATTTGATCTGTTAACTTGGTGTTAAAAAAAATACAATAATTTGCCAGTGGTTTTCAGAGTGAACATGTCAGCCATTTCATTTCCTGGTCACCTTTACTGGTTGTGCATGACTCCACTCTACCTGTATGTAAACAACGGGTGTGGCCATTTCACATTCTCTTCCCTCCATATATTTGATTGAGCATGACATCACACTGCTGTGAATATGACTCCCTTTTCCCCAGTCAAAGAATTAACATGGCTAACGTTTTACTGTTACTTGGAAACTCTGTCTTGCACTGCTCAATGTGCCTCTACTGTGTGTCTGTGTCAGAGGCCACCATACTCTGGCTAGTATTTAGTTTGCCTGCGGGGAGTGTTACATAGGCGGAAGTCTAGGACTGGCACTGGTGGTGTTTGGACTGAGGCCAAGGTTAAAACACACACACCAACTGCCCGTCTCTGTCGTCAGCCATTCAAATGTGTCTGAGTCAGGAGCACCGGTACAGGGACCAGACCACAACAAGACTTTACCACACAGCAGCGATGACACTCAGTAAAACACTGGGGAATCAAGTTTGTGTGTGGTCTAGAGGTCGGCCGATTAATCGGAGTGGCCGATTTTAAAGTGAAATGGCTAGCTAGTTAGCATGCGCTGATAGCATTTCAAACGTCACTCGCTCTGAGCCTTGGGGTGGTTGTTTCCCTTGCTCTGCATGGGTAACGCTGCTTCGATGGTGGCTGTTGTCGTTGTGTTGCTGGTTCGAGCCCAGGGAGGAGCGAGGAGAGGGACGGAAGCTATACTGTTACACTGGCAATACTAAAGTGCCTATAAGAACATCTAATAGTCAAAGGTTAAGGAAAGACAAATGGTATAGCGGTAAATAGTCCTATAACAACTACAACCTAAAACTTCATACCTGGGAATATTGAAGACTCATGTTAAAAGGAACCACCAGCTTTCATATGTTCTCATGTTCTGAGCAAGGAACTGAAACGTTAGCTTTCTTAACATGGCACATATTGCACTTTTACTTTCTTCTCCAACACTTTGTTTTTGCATTATTTAAACCAAATTGAACATGTTTCATTATTTATTTGAGGCTAAATTTATTTTATTGATGTATTATATTAAGTTAAAATAAGTGTTCATTCAGTATTGTTGTACTTGTCATTTTTACAAATAAATAAATAAAAATCGTCTGATTAATCGGTATCGGCCTTTTTGGTCCTCCAATAATCGGTACCAGTATCGGAGTTGAAAAATCATAATCGGTCGACCTCTAGTGTGGTCCTTGCATATTACTACCTAATCACTATAAGACTATTATTTCCATGTAGTATGGAAACATACTGATCAGGCCTCATGTCAGTGGAAGCTAACTGCTACTGATTGAGATTACTTCTGTATCTGGAGATTTAACTAGTCACGCTGAGACTTTAAAAAAAAAAAATTTTTAGAAAATGTTTTTTATAATATTTTTTTCAGATGTGGTTTATTTTTTATATTTTTTTTTACTCATATTTTACCAGGTAAGTTGACTGAGAACATGCTCTAATTTACAGCAACAGCCTGGAGAGAGGGTGAATAAGCCAATTGGAAGCTGGGGATTATTAGGTGGCAGTGATGGTATGAGGGGTCAGATTTGTAATTTAGCCAGGACACTGGGGTTAACACCCCTTACGACAATTGCCATGAGATCTTTAGTGACCACAGAGAGTCAGGACACACGTTTAACGTCCCGTCCACAAGCCTGCACCCTACACAGGGCAATGTCCCCAATCACTGCCCTGGGGAATTGGGATATTTTATTTTAGACCAGAGGAAAGAGTGCCTCCTACTGGCCCTCCAACACCACTTCCAACAGCATCTTGTCTCCCATCCAGGGACTGACCAGGACTAACCCTGCTTAGCTTCAGGGGCAAGCCAGCATTGGGATACAGGGTGGTATGCTGCTGGCATTGATCTAGAGCAGTTAGTGGTATTTACCTACAATCCTACATGCATGTGTTGACTGGGAATGCATCATGCACATTGGTGGGTTAGTTTTGTGTGTGAGGGTCGGGAGCAGTAAATGGCTTCGCTGTCTAATACCCATGCTATCCCATCAGTGGACACACAGGATTCACCACTGGGCTAACTGCTTTAATAATGGAGGGGCTAACGATGGCCCCACCTGCACTTAAGGCCTGCACTGGACTTGTTAGAAACATTAGCATTATGGTGATGAAGCCTGATGCTCAGAGATCTCCATATATGCATACAGCCTAGGCTAGATACTTTGTTCTCCTTGAAATGGGCAGTGATTTCCACAGCCTGTAAGTAACGTAATATAACACAGAAACACAACACCACAGTACAGCCATACATGGCGGCAAGCAAATCTTTAGGTTGACTCGGCGTGATATCTCTGCTGTCTCATTCAACAGCCTTTAGGGTGACTGAGCCTAATATCACTGCTGTCTGTTTCAATAGCTGTCGTGTGTGTGTCTTAGAATACACTCTACAAAGAACCTAGAATCCTAGTCAACTGATTACTGGTGTCACCTTCAGTCTTTCAACAGCTGATAGTCTAGAAAGAACCTTGAATCCTAGCCAACTGGTCACCTTCAGTCTCTTTCAACAGCTGATAGAAATATCCTAGAACCCTACCTGGCATGCTGAGTGAGGTCAAAATTACATGCAGCACATTGAGGATGACAGAGCCTCATATCACTGGTGTCTCACCTCCGGTCTCTGAACAGCTGCTGTCTCTGTGTCTCACAACACAGTCTAAGGCTGTGTTTAGGCAGGCAGCCCAATTCTGATTTTTTTTCTCCAATAATTGTTCCTTTGACCAATCAGATCAGCTCTGAAATGATCGGATGTGATTGGTCAAAAGACCAATTAGTGGGAAAAACATCAGAATTGGTCTGCCTGTCTGAACGCAGCCCTAGAATCCTAGAAATCTGGCACATGATTTTAGGGGCATGCCCATTTGGCTTCAAAAGGTGTTCTCTGCCAGGGCACCAAGGCCATCTGCCAGGGCAGTGTTTTTTTTTTAAGAAACTCAGTCAGGCTTCCAACTTACTCTTAAAAGTTGTAATAGTAGAATGCACAAGGTGAAATTTCGATATTGGGTAGTACATCATCAGGTCATGTCAGTCATTGCATACCTCAAAGAGCTATTTATAACTAGTCCATGTCATCTGTTTTTTAGCACATAGATTTTTGAGTCACTCAAATATCACATGAATAGACATTAGACATGGCAAAATGTATAGAATTGCAAGAAAATTTGCTATATAACAATGTTCTCTGCACCCAATGACAAAATGTGAATAATTGCAGAAAATAAGCTTTAAACCAGCAACATTTTCTCTCCTCCAACAAGCGGGGTGCAAATAGTTTGTGTCATGAACATTACATTCTCTGGAAACAGCTCTGATGGACAATCCTGCAGTTTGCATGCCAATTGCACACTCCCTCAAAACCTGAGATATCTGTGGCAATGTGTTGTGACAAAACTGCACATTTTAGCGGCATTTTAGTGCCCCCCAGCACAAGGTGCACCTGTGTAATGATCATGCTGTTTAATCAGCTTCTTGATATGCGACACCTGTCAGGTGGATGGATTATTTTGGCAAAGTAGAAATGTTCACTAACAGAGATGTACATTTCTTTTGAGAAATAAGCTTTTTGTGCTTATGGAAGATTTCTGTTGTCTTTTTATTTCAGCTTATGAAACATGGGACCAACATTTTATGTTGCGTTTTTGTTCACTCTACATACATACACACACACGTTGTTACGTTACAGCCTTATTCTAAAAGGTATTAAATAAAAACATTCCTCAGCAACCTACACACAATACCCCATAATGACAAAGTGAAAACTGGTTTTTAGACAGTTTTGCAACAACAACAAAATATATAATACAGAAATACATTATTTACATAAGTATTCAGACCCTTTGCTCTGAGACTTGAAATTGAGCTCAGGTGTATCCTGTTTCCATTGATCATCCTTGAGATGTTTCTTCAACGTGATTGGAGTCCACTTGTGGTAAATTCAATTGATTGGACATGATTTGGAAAGGCACACACCTGTCTATATAAGGTCCGATAGTTGACAGTGCATGTCAGAGCAAAAACCAACCCATGGAAGTCAAAGGAATTGTCCATAGAGCGCCGAGACAACAGGATTGTATCGAGGCACAGATCTGGGGGAAGGGTACCAAAACATTTCTGCAGCATTGGAGGTCCCCAAGAACATATTGGCCTCCATCATTCTTAAATGGAAGAAGTTTGGAACCACCAAGACTCTTCCTTCAGTTGGACACCCAGCCAAACTGAACAATTAGGGGAGAATGGCCTTGGTCAGCAAGGTGACCAAGAACCTGATGGTCACTCTGACAGAGCTCCAGAGTTCCTCTGTGCAGATGGGAAAACCTTCCAGAAGGACAACCATCTCTACAGCACTCCACCAGTCAGGCCTCTATGGTAGAGTGGCCAGACGGAAGCCACTCCTCAGTAAAAGGCACATGACAGCCTGCTTGGCGTTTCTCAGACCATGAGAAACAAGATTCTCTGGTCTGATGAAACCAAGATTCCAACTCTTTGACCTGAATGCCAAGCGTCACTTCTGGAGGAAACCTGGTACCATCCCTATGATGAAGCATGGCGTGGCATCATCATGCTGTGGGGATGTTTTTCAGCAGCACGGAGACTAGTCAGGATCGAGGGAAACCTGAACGGAGCAAAGTACAGAGATCCTTGATGAAAACCTGCTCCAGAGCGCTCAGGACCTCAGCCTGGGGTGAAGGTTCACCTTCCAACAGTACAACAACTCTAAGCACACAGCCAAGACGACGCAGGAGTGGCTTAGGGACAAGTCTTTGAATGTCCCTGAGTGGCCCAGCCAGAGCCTGGACTTGAACCTGATCAAACATCTCTGGAGTCAATATTTATGCAGCAATGTTGTGAAGTGGCCCAGACATGAATCTGATCGAAAATGTCTGAAGAGACCTGAAAAAAGCTGTGCCGCAATGCTCCCCATCCACCCTGACAGAGCTTGAGTATCTGCAGAGAAGAATGGGAGAAATTCCCCAAATACAGGTGTGCTAAGCTTGAGGCGTCCTACCCAAGAAAACTCAATGCTGTAATCACTGCCAAAGGTGCTGTAACTATAAGTATGGATTAAAGGTTCTGAATACTTCTGTACATGTGATATTAGTATTTCTCATGTTCTCAACTTTCATTATCCAGCAGCCAATCTTTTTAACAAACAATGCTAACTGTTGCATCTTTAGATCTTCCCTCTTAATTTTTAAAGGATATTTTCATCTCTGTCATAAACTATTCGGTGTGCTTTGGAGAACGGTGTTTTCCCACTAATTGGAATTTGGAACGTATAATGTGAGTAAATAACTTATTAGGCTATCTGTCTGTCATTCTGTGCGAGAAATAAATATCCCAATATGACCAATAGAATAGGTCAACTTTTTGGACTATGGGGGATAGTAAATTGACAGGCTAGTGCTTTTGCTGTTTGTTACTCATCTTGATGTCTGATGAAAGTGAATGTGGACAGTGGTTCTACATCCTCAGAATGGGAGAAGGAGGAGGAGGAACAACGTGGCATCCCTGATGTGTCCTCCTTCACTCCTAGCCTACTTCAGAGCTGAGATGCCTGTGAGAAGAAGGAGGAACACCGTAGCATCCCTGACATGTCCTTCTTCACTCCCAGCCTACTTCAGAGCTGAGATGTCTGGGAGAAGGACCCCGTCACGAGACTGGCGTTGGCTAATAACAATTGAGATATCTGAGAGAGCCATGTGAGTGAGAGGTGCTTTGGAGCACGGTGGCTGGCAGCCGGGAGAAGGGAATTATAATGATTATATTCAGCTCAAGGGCACAACGGACACTGGCTGCAAGGCGTGGATTTTCGGGGGCGTTGCGGCCACACCAGGGGGTTGTCGATGCCCCTGGGACATCTGAGGCCTGTATGTGGTACAAGGCTACCCGGCTGGCGTTGCGGCCACACCAGGGGGTCGTCGATGCCACTGGGACATCTGAGGCCTGTATGTGGTACAAGGCTACCCGGCTTCCCATCTGAACCTGTCTTGTGAAGTGTGTTTTGTCCCTGTCAGTGTAAACCCATGAGCCCAATTTAAAATGCGTTAGGCTGCTTTAGAGGTACCTGGAAAATATGTTTGCTGATAAATGAGGCCAACTTTTATCATTCTTTCTAGTTCTTATATTTCTTATTGTTTGGATTAGTGCGTTTTGTTCTGTATTATTGCACTGTCGGTGATAAGCATTTCGCTGCACCCTCGATAACATCAGCAAAACATGTGTACGTGACTAATAACATTTGATTAGAGATGTGAAATCATTAGAGGAATGGAAAGAAAGGCCCCTTGCCCTTGTAACCACTCCAGGGCTGAGAGGGAGAGGTAGAAAGAGAGAGAGGGACAGATGAGTGGATAAATGAAAAAAGTGAAGGATTAGCCACAAACACAACCTGAACAGCTGAGGCAGGATGTGACATGCCAGAACTCCCGTTGGAATGTGTGACGGAGGTGTGTGTGAGAGGGAGAGAGAGAGAGAGAGAGAGAGGGGGGGAGAGACAGTTTGTGTCAAGCGGAAAGAGAAGGGGAGGGTGAAGAGATTAAGCAAGTTCACTGAAACTTGATGTTCTGTTTTTAGTTTTCAAGGATAAAGCTCATGTCACCATGACCAGATACCAGACCTACTGTAATACACTTCTCTTTGTTCATCCACTCACCACAGACAGCTGCAGACTGGGTGGGGGGGTTGCTACTGTACAGTAATGAATACGGCCAGTGGCTGACTGGAGACAGGTTTGAAGGGGGGAAATGATTTGGATGGCTGGTCCTCCGGTATGACTACAGCTCAAGAAGGATCTGATTCCATGTAGGCTAATGTGGTTATGTTTTGAACTAGGTATGTGAACGGTTATTCCAATAGCCAAACGGACGTTAGGATTGAAATACTTTTGTGAGTATGACATTTTGAGTTTTTTGGGGGGGGCTATTTTAACATGAACAATTTTTTTTTCTGATTTACATTTTAACATCCATGTGACATTGTTACACACAAGAATATACCATGACATTTCAAATTCTTAGTTTAATTAAACAAACTTTTTTGGGGTAGTTTTTATGACGCCACAGACTGGTAGTTGACCGGTAGCCTTCACTGTGTAGCTTGTTGTTTGTGTTGGCCAATCAAAGAGGCTCAATGTGGAATGAAAATTCACTAATGCAACGCTAGATGGAATAAAATGACCCAATTGAAAAGTTGGCCAAATGAGAGGGAGAAAGCTACGACCGGCAACCAGCAGGTAGGCTGTTTTATCTGAATGGGGGTTGGGGGTGAAAGTGCAGCATGTGGCCGCAGCATTATCCTAGCTGTCTACACCGAGCGTACCAAACATTAAGAACACCTCTTTCCATGACAAACTGACCAGGTGAATCCAGGTGAAAGTGATGATCCCCTTATTGATGTCACTTGTTAAATCTGATACAGTCAGTGTAGATGAAGGGGAGGAGACAGGTTAAAGAAGCCTTGAGACATAGATTGTGTATGTGGTGGTGGTGGTGGGGGGGGGGGGGGGGGGGGGGGGGGGGGGGTTCAACTCTATTATGTGTTCCTAATGTTTTGTATAGTCGGTGCAAAGCTGGCTCTTCTCTAGGCTACTCTATCCAAGACAGCGTAAAGCTGGCTCTTCTCTAGGCTACTCTATCCAAGACAGTGTAAAGCTGACTCTTCTCTAGGCTACTCTATCCAAGACAGTGTAAAGCTGGCTCTTCTCTAGGCTACTCTATCCAAGACAGTGTAAAGCTGGCTCTTCTCTAGGCTACTCTATCCAAGACAGTGTAAAGCTGGCTCTTCTCTAGGCTACTCTATCCAAGACAGTGCAAAGCTGGCTCTTCTCTAGGCTACTCTATCCAAGACAGTGCAAAGCTGGCTCTTCTCTAGGCTACTCTATCCAAGACAGTGTAAAGCTGGCTCTTCTCTAGACTACTCTATCCAAGACAGTGTAAAGCTGGCTCTTCTCTAGGCTACTCTATCCAAGACAGCGCAAAGCTGGCTCTTCTCTAGGCTACTCTATCCAAGACAGCGTAAAGCTGGCTCTTCTCTAGGCTACTCTATCCAAGACAGTGTAAAGCTGGCTCTTCTCTAGGCTACTCTATCCAAGACAGTGTAAAGCTGGCTCTTCTCTAGGCTACTCTATCCAAGACAGTGTAAAGCTGGCTCTTCTCTAGGCTACTCTATCCAAGACAGTGTAAAGCTGGCTCTTCTCTAGGCTACTCTATCCAAGAAAGCGTAAAGCTGGCTCTTCTCTAGGCTACTCTATCCAAGACAGTGTAAAGCTGGCTCTTCTCTAGGCTACTCTATCCAAGACAGTGTAAAGCTGGCTCTTCTCTAGGCTACTCTATCCAAGACAGTGCAAAGCTGGCTCTTCTCTAGGCTACTCTATCCAAGACAGTGCAAAGCTGGCTCTTCTCTAGGCTACTCTATCCAAGACAGTGTAAAGCTGGCTCTTCTCTAGGCTACTCTATCCAAGACAGTGCAAAGCTGGCTCTTCTCTAGGCTACTCTATCCAAGACAGCGTAAAGCTGGCTCTTCTCTAGGCTACTCTATCCAAGACAGTGTAAAGCTGGCTCTTCTCTAGGCTACTCTATCCAAGACAGTGTAAAGCTGGCTCTTCTCTAGGCTACTCTATCCAAGACAGTATAAAGCTGGCTCTTCTCTAGGCTACTCTATCCAAGACAGGGGCTTCTATGATGATACGTTGTATGATGATGAATAACATTGTGACTGCTACCAGTTGGCTCGTCTTGGCTGTAGCTGAGTTGCCTTGGTCTCTCCTCTTCCTCCGTCTGCTCGCTCCCTTCTCATACGTTACTAACCGGCCCATCCGCAGCGGCAGCAATAGCGTGCCAGCCTCCCTCGTGCAGAAGAGCTCAGGTTAAAAATAGGTATTTTGACTATCCGGATATCTGACAGATTCATGATACTATTTGAGTAGTGAAATTATTTCAGACCCCCATTCCTTTTCCTTTTTAAATTTTAAATTGTATTTTTTTTTAGATTTTCCCAAGACTTGACCAGGAAGTTCATCTCTGTCGGTTTATGTTTGGTTCAGTTAGGCCAAGTTTCCTGTTCTGAATCCTCTAGCTACGTTTGGTTCAGTAAGTTTCCTGTTCTGAATCCTCTAGCTACGTTTAGTTCAGTAAGTTTCCTGTTCTGAATCCTCTAGCTATGTTTAGTTCAGTAAGTTTCCTGTTCTGAATCCTCTAGCTACGTTTAGTTCAGTAAGTTTCCTGTTCTGAATCCTCTAGCTACGTTTAGTTCAGTAAGTTTCCTGTTCTGAATCCTCTAGCTACGTTTGGTTCAGTTAGGCCAAGTTTCCTGTTCTGAATCCTCTAGCTACGTTTGGTTCAGTAAGTTTCCTGTTCTGAATCCTCTAGCTATGTTTGGTTCAGTTAGGCCAAGTTTCCTGTTCTGAATCCTCTAGTTATGTTTGGTTCAGTAAGTTTCCTGTTCTGAATCCTCTAGCTACGTTTGGTTCAGTAAGTTTCCTGTTCTGAATCCTCTAGCTACGTTTAGTTCAGTAAGTTTCCTGTTCTGAATCCTCTAGCTACGTTTGGTTCAGTAAGTTTCCTGTTCTGAATCCTCTAGCTACGTTTGGTTCAGTTAGGCCAAGTTTCCTGTTCTGAATCCTCTAGCTACGTTTGGTTCAGTAAGTTTCCTATTCTGAATCCTCTAGCTACGTTTGGTTCAGTAAGTTTCCTGTTCTGAATCCTCTAGCTACGTTTGGTTCAGTTAGGCCAAGTTTCCTGTTCTGAATCCTCTAGCTACGTTTGGTTCAGTAAGTTTCCTGTTCTGAATCCTCTAGCTACGTTTGGTTCAGTTAGGCCAAGTTTCCTGTTCTGAATCCTCTAGCTACGTTTGGTTCCTCGACATGTTGTTTAAAGGTCCAATGCAGCTGTTTTTCTCAATATTAAATCATTTGTGGGTAACAATTAAGTACCTTGCTGTGATTATTTTCCATTAAAATGGTCAAACACAAAAAAAAATAGCTTGTTAGCGAAGAGTAATTTCTCAAGCAAGAATGTAGCTAGGGCTGCCTGGGAGTGGGGCTGCCTGGGAGTGGGGCTGCCTGGGAGTGGGGCTGCCTGGGAGTGGGGCTGCCTGGGAGTGGTCTGAGTGGGGAAACTCAAAATGAGCTCTTATTGGCAGAGTTTTTTTTATTGGTCTATTAACAAACTCCATCCCACCAAAACAGGCTGAAGTTCCAGGCAGTCTTCTAACAGCTCTTACACTAAAAGGGCATTATGATTTTCACAGTGTTATTTCAACCTCCATACTGTGAATATAACACAGTGTCTTTAAGGTCTGTTCTGTCTTTTACTGTCGTTCTAGTTTCTGGTTCTGTTTTGGGCTCAGCCAGGAGCTGATGGGTGTAAACTCTGGGCCCAGAAATAGACTTCTAGAACCCGTGGTGCTCTCTCTCTCGCTCCGTTTCTCATTCTCTCCTCTCTTTATCTCGCTCTCACCTGCCTCTGTGGAAGACGAGAGGTGCTAACGAGCACCACCTGCCACAGCCCTTCCCTAAGAACATGTGATTCTCACCCCCAGTCATCACACTCCTATTGTAACTCAACTTATTTCCTTCTGCTTCTCCCTCTTCCTCCTCTTCTTCTCTTTCCTGTATCTCCTCAACCTCCCTCCTATCCTCCCTCTCTCCTTCTCGTCCTCCCCTCTCTCTCATGCTGTTCATCTCTAAGTGTGGAGGTGATTAGCATCCTGTCGCCCTGCTGCTTCTCTGTACAGCATCACTGTAATGTGTGTTTGTGGGTTAACTGTCTCTCTGTCTCAGTGTCTCTGTGTGTGAATATAACGGAGTATGGAATGTGGTTTAAAAACGGTTTATTCTGTGTGTGTCAGGTTAACTCTGTCCTCCCTCTTTGTGTGGTGCTAGGTGATTTAACCCTGTCCTCTACTCCGTGTGGTGCTAGGTGGTTTAACCCTGTCCTCTCTACTCAGTGTGGGGCTAGGTGGTTTAACCCTGTCGTGTGGTGCTAACTTCTACTCAGTGTGGTGCTAGGTGGTTGAACCCTGTCCTGTCCCCTCTACTCAGTGTGGTGCTAGGTGGTTTAACCCTGTCCTGTCTTCTACTCCGTGTGGTGCTAGGTGGTTGAACCCTGTCCTGTCCTCTACTCTGTGGTGCTAGGTGGTTGAACCCTGTCCTGTCCTCTCTACTCAGTGTGGTGCTAGGTGGTTTAACCCTGTCCTGTCCTCTACTCAGTGTGGTGCTATGTGGTTGAACCCTGTCCTGTCCTCTCTACTCAGTGTGAATGGAGCAGTGTGAGAGTGCAGCCTCTCTCCTGGCCTCCGTGCGGGAGCAGGAGCGTCAGTTTGAGCGTCTGACTCGCGCTCTGGAGGAGGAGAGGAGGTGCGGAGGCACCCTCCCACGCCCTCCCCCCAATCTACAGGTAAAGCCCTCGCCCCCATGGGATCACCCATCACCCCCATAGCATTCATGGGATCATCCATCACCCCCATAGCCATCATGGTATCACCCATTCCATCACTTCGTCCTCGTTTCATCACCATTCAACCGTCCTTGTAACTTTCCATGCCGTCACCTCCATAGCTGCCGTTAGGGTTGCAACATTCCGATATCTTCCAGGAGGGAATAAGCAGGAAATTGGAGGATTTCCGGAAAACCTGTGGAATTTTGCATGAAGTTCACAGAATTGTGCAATCCTAGCCCCCATGGTATCACCCATTGCCTCACCCCAACCGTCGTCCTGTCTCGTTCCATCATTGGTCAACCCTTCCTGTAGCCATCATTGGTCAACCCTTCCTGTAGCCATCATTGGTCAACCCTTCCTGTAGCCATCATTGGTCAACCCTTCCTGTAGCCATCATTGGTCAACCCTTCCTGTAGCCATCATTGGTCAACCCTTCCTGTAGCCATCATTGGTCAACCCTTCCTGTAGCCATCATTGGTCAACCCTCCCTGTAGCCATCATTGGTCAACCCTTCCTGTAGCCATCATTGGTTACAACTCTGTGGATGTGCATGTCATGTGAAGGTAGCCTGGTACCCCCAGGTCATCTCTGTGGATGTGCATGTCATGTGAAGGTAGCCTGGTATCCCCCAGGTCATCTCTGTGGATGTGCATGTCATGTGAAGGTAGCCTGGTACCCCCCCAGGTCATCTCTGTGGATGTGCATGTCATGTGAAGGTAGCCTGGTACCCCCCAGGTCATCTCTGTGGATGTGCATGTCATGTGAAGGTAGCCTGGTACCCCCCCAGGTCATCTCTGTGGATGTGCATGTCATGTGAAGGTAGCCTGGTACCCCCCAGGTCATCTCTGTGGATGTGCATGTCATGTGAAGGTAGCCTGGTACCCCCCCCAGGTCATCACTGTGGATGTGCATGTCATGTGAAGGTAGCCTGGTACCCCCCCCAGGTCATCTCTGTGGATGTGCATGTCATGTGAAGGTAGCCTGGTACCCCCAGGTCATCTCTGTGGATGTGCATGTCATGTGAAGGTAGCCTGGTACCCCCAGGTCATCTCTGTGGATGTGCATGTCATGTGAAGGTAGCCTGGTACCCCCAGGTCATCTCTGTGGATGTGCATGTCATATGAAGGTAGCCTGGTACCTCCCAGGTCATCTCTGTGGATGTGCATGTCATGTGAAGGTAGCCTGGTACCCCCCAGGTCATCTCTGTGGATGTGCATGTCATGTGAAGGTAGCCTGGTACCCCCCAGGTCATCTCTGTGGATGTGCATGTCATGTGAAGGTAGCCTGGTACCCCCCAGGTCATCTCTGTGGATGTGCATGTCATGTGAAGGTAGCCTGGTACCCCCAGGTCATCTCTGTGGATGTGCATGTCATGTGAAAGTAGCCTGGTACCCCCAGGTCATCTCTGTGGATGTGCATGTCATGTGAAGGTAGCCTGGTACCCCCAGGTCATCTCTGTGGATGTGCATGTCATGTGAATGTAGCCTGGTACCCCCAGGTCATCTCTGTGGATGTGCATGTCATGTGAAGGTAGCCTGGTACCCCCCCAGGTCATCTCTGTGGATGTGCATGTCATGTGATGGTAGCCTGGTACCCCCAGGTCATCTCTGTGGATGTGCATGTCATGTGAAGGTAGCCTGCTGCCACATCTGGTTGTCTTTGCAGTTACGCATTGCAGCAGACTTGTGGTACAATTGTTTTTGTGGCCGTTCGGTGTTGACATGTGAAATTCTCATATAGGCTAGAGAGAAATGTCATATTATAAACCTGACTAGAAGACATTCCTAAGGCTCATATGTGATAAAACATTATACCGTATTTTCAGTGTTAATGATCCCAATCCATGGCTGATCCTGTGGTCAGAATATTACAGATCGTTCAGACAGTAGAATTGCAGTATTTAGTCTGAGAATACAACACTGACCAGATGTTAGCTGTTAGCTAAATGCTAACGTGTGAAAATGAACACAATTGCAAAGACGGGCAAATCCAGCTCAACGTTATACAAGCATTGCTAGAGGCTACTGAATGTCATTTTTGGTGCTTTTCTGAAGGAGGAGCAGCATGTGTACACTGAGCAGAAGGGAGAACAGAGGAGGAAAAATACACTTTATTGTTTACAAATAGTATACTGCTGCCCGCTTGGTTCATAAACCGGGTGGGTTTTGTCCAATACCTGGTCTAGGTTACTGTTTACCATGTCCACTTCCTGCTTAGTGTCTGACTGTGTCAGGCTTCCCTGTCTGGACGTAGTGACCGCATAGCTTTAGATTACTTGCGAGCACACACACACACTGTCTGGTAAGCAAACACACTGAGGTGTGTCATTTTCCCACCCTCAGGCATTTTATGAACACACTACACGGTAAACACGTAGTCTCCTCTCTCAGGGTTGGTCTGGTCAGTCAGTGTTGTATCTCTGGAGAACAGACAGGGTTGGAATGTGCCTGGTCTTCACCCTGTTTACAGAGCTGACAGGCACACACACACACACACACACTGAGAACCCCACTGAGACACACACACACACACAGCCAACTGACAACCCACTGACAGGTTCTCACACACCCTGCTCTCTGAGGCTCTTCCTGTCTTGCTGGCAGCAGTGATGCTCTGAACCGGTCTCTCCTCATCCTCCATGTCTCACCCATTCTGTCCTTCATTTGTTTTTTTCATTCGCTTCATCAATTGTTTTATTGTTTGTCTACTTTGTACTTACTGTATTTCTGCTTAATGTCTGGGGTTGATTGAATGGGATGTGGTGGTGCCTGTTGTCTGGGTTTGATTGAATGGGATGTGTTGCCTGTTGTCTGGGGTTGATTGAATGGGATGTGGTGGTGCCTGTTGTCTGGGTTTGATTGAATGGGATGTGTTGCCTGTTGTCTGGGGTTGAATGAATGGGATGTGGTGGTGCCTGTTGTCTGGGGTTGACTGACTGGGATGTGGTGGTGCCTGTTGTCTGGGGTTGAATGAATGGGATGTGGTGGTGCCTGTTGTCTGGGGTTGAATGAATGGGATGTGGTGGTGCCTGTTGTCTGGGGTTGAATGAATGGGATGTGGTGGTGCCTGTTGTCTGGGGTTGAATGAATGGGATGTGGTGGTGCCTGTTGTCTGGGGTTGAATGAATGGGATGTGGTGGTGCCTGTTGTCTGGGGTTGAATGAATGGGATGTGGTGGTGCCTGTTGTCTGGGGTTGAATGAATGGGATGTGGTGGTGCCTGTTGTCTGGGGTTGAATGAATGGGATGTGGTGGTGCCTGTTCTCTGGGGTTGACTGAATGGAATGTGGTGGTGCCTGTTGTCTGGGGTTGATTGAATGAATGGGATGTGGTGGTGCCTGTTGTCTGGGGTTGAATGAATGGGATGTGGTGGTGCCTGTTGTCTGGGGTTGACTGAATGGGATGTGGTGGTGCCTGTGTGTGTGAAAGGAGCCTGGGGCTCTGATGTCATGACATTCTCTCTGTGTCCTGCGTTAACCTGCTCCTCTGAATGTTTGGAATAACTCTGCTCCTCCCTGGCCACTGGCCCTGCGGTTGACACACACACATACACACACACACACACACACACACTGTTCTCTTGTGTAAACAACTCCTGTCTTCCCCTCCGCTCTACAGAATGGGCGTGTTTCTTGTGATGCGGACATAGAGAGGCTCACACTGAACGAGGGATACGTCAACGGGACACATGTAAGCTGTGTGTGTGTGTGTACCGGAATATGTCTTCCTCTTTGTCAGTTGTGTGACTGTCTATGTATCTGTGTGTGTGACATGTTTGCCTGTGTTAATTAAGTTTGCGAGTGTGCATTTATCTGTGTGTGGGTGTAACGGTGTCTGTCTCCGTTCTTCAGTACAGGATGGAGCCTGGTCAAGTCGTCCAGGAGACGGTTACCGTGGAGGAGGACCCGCACGAGGTGCCCCCCGTCATCTCCGTGGAAACCAGCGAAGATGGCACCACGCGCCGCACAGAAACTACGGTACTACCTTTACCCTCTCTCTCCCCTGACTCATGTCACCTCCTCCTTGTCTGACACTAACCTCTCTCCTCTGATTCCTCGTACGGTCATCTCCTCCGTGTCTGACACTAACCCCTCTCTCCCCTGACTCCTCGTACGGTTATCTCCTCCGTGTGTGACACTAACCCCTCTCTCCCCTGACTCCTCGTACGGTTATCTCCTCCGTGTCTGACACTAACCCCTCTCTCCCCTGACTCCTCGTACGGTTATCTCCTCCGTGTCTGACACTAACCCCTCTCTCCCCTGACTCCTCGTACGGTTATCTCCTCCGTGTCTGACACTAACCCCTCTCTCCCCTGACTCATGTCATCTCCTCCGTGTCTGACACTAACCTCTCTCTCCCCTGACTCCTCGTACGGTCATCTCCTCCGTGTCTGACACTAACCCCTCTCTCCCCTGACTCCTCGTACGGTTATCTCCTCCGTGTCTGACACTAACCCCTCTCTCCCCTGACTCATGTCATCTCCTCCGTGTCTGACACTAACCCCTCTCTCCCCTGACTCCTCGTACGGTTATCTCCTCCGTGTCTGACACTAACCCCTCTCTCCCCTGACTCCTCGTACGGTTATCTCCTCCGTGTCTGACACCAACCCCTCTCTCCCCTGACTCCTCGTACGGTTATCTCCTCCGTGTCTGACACTAACCCCTCTCTCCTCTGACTCCTCGTACGGTCATCTCCTCCGTGTCTGACACTAACCCCTCTCTCCCCTGACTCCTCGTACGGTTATCTCCTCCGTGTCTGACACCAACCCCTCTCTCCCCTGACTCCTCGTACGGTTATCTCCTCCGTGTCTGACACTAACCCCTCTCTCCCCTGACTCCTCGTACGGTTATCTCCTCTGTGTCTGACACTAACCCCTCTCTCCCCTGACTCCTCGTACGGTCATCTCCTCCGTGTCTGACACTAACCCCTCTCTCCCCTGACTCCTCGTACGGTCATCTCCTCCGTGTCTGACACTAACCCCTCTCTCCCCTGACTCCTCGTACGGTCATCTCCTCCGTGTCTGACACTAGCCCCTCTCTCCCCTGACTCCTCGTACGGTCATCTCCTCCGTGTCTGACACTAACCCCTCTCTCCCCTGACTCCTCATACGGTCATCTCCTCCGTGTCTGACACTAACCCCTCTCTCCTCTGACTCCTCGTACGGTCATCTCCTCCGTGTCTGACACTAACCCCTCTCTCCCCTGACTCCTCGTACGGTCATCTCCTCCGTGTCTGACACTAACCCCTCTCTCCCCTGACTCCTCATACGGTCATCTCCTCCGTGTCTGACACTAACCCCTCTCTCCTCTGACTCCTCGTACGGTCATCTCCTCCGTGTCTGACACTAACCCCTCTCTCCCCTGACTCCTCGTACGGTCATCTCCTCCGTGTCTGACACTAACCCCTCTCTCCCCTGACTCCTCGTACGGTCATCTCCTCCGTGTCTGACACTAACCCCTCTCTCCCCTGACTCCTCGTACGGTCATCTCCTCCGTGTCTGACACTAACCCCTCTCTCCCCTGACTCCTCGTACGGTCATCTCCTCCGTGTCTGACACTAACCCCTCTCTCCCCTGACTCCTCGTACGGTCATCTCCTCCGTGTCTGACACTAACCCCTCTCTCCCCTGACTCCTCGTACGGTCATCTACTCCGTGTCTGACACTAACCCCTCTCTCCCCTGACTCCTCGTACGGTTATCTCCTCCGTGTCTGACACTAACCCCTCTCTCCCCTGACTCCTCGTACGGTCATCTCCTCCTTGTCTGACACTAACCCCTCTCTCCCCTGACTCATGTCATCTCCTCCGTGTCTGACACTAACCTCTCTCCCCTGACTCCTCGTACGGTCATCTCCTCCGTGTCTGACACTAACCTAGTTGAATCTGTTTCTCCTCCCCCCTCTCCCCAGGTAAAGAAGGTAGTGAAGACTACCATGACTCGTACAGTCATCCCCTCTGTGTCTGACAACCTCTCCCTGGATGGAGGGGGGTCTATGACAGGTGTAGGGGGTTACACCACCCCCATGGAGCGGGTCTACAGACAGCCAGGTCCTCCCATGGACTACCCTACCAACACCGTGCCCCGAAACTACCACTACGGACCCCCGGGGGGGTACGAGGACTACCGCCAGGGCCCTCCCTCCATAGGGGAGACCTACGCCAGCCTGAGCAGGGGAGCACGCATGGACGACCGCTACAGGTAGGACAGGTGGATCTGTTGTCTCTTTATCCATAGACGTAGAGTTGGGAGACAACTGGTGTATCCTCTCCTTTCTCCCTCCTCAACTCTCCCCTCTCCTCCCTCCTCTCCTCTCTACTTCTCCCCTCCTCTCTACTTCTCCCCTCCTCTCTACTTCTCCCCTCCAGGCCAGCTGATGGGTACCGGACCCTGGACTCAGGATACAGAGCCATCAGCAGGAACCAGCTGGACCCATACGCAGCACAGCCACAGGTGGGTCGTATTTCGTGTGTGTTAAATAGAGTGGGTCGTATGGCCAGTGTGTTGGAGCTGTCAGGACTGTAGAATGTGTGTTAACGTGATGATATTGTATTGGTCAGGTGGGTCGTATGGCCAGTGTGTTGGAGCTGTCTGGACTGCAGAATGTGTGTTAACGTGATGATAATGTATTGGTCAGGTGGGTCGTAAGGCCAGTGTGTTGGAGCTGTCTGGACTGCAGAATGTGTGTTAACGTGATGATAATGTATTGGTCAGGTGGGTCGTAAGGCCAGTGCGTTGGAGCTGTCTGGACTGCAGAATGTGTGTTAATGTGATGATAATGTATTGGTCAGGTGGGTCGTATGGCCAGTGTGTTGGAGCTGTCAGGACTGCAGAATGTGTGTTAACGTGATGATAATGTATTGGTCAGGTGGGTCGTAAGGCCAGTGTGTTGGAGCTGTCTGGACTGCAGAATGTGTGTTAACGTGATGATAATGTATTGGTCAGGTGGGTCGTAAGGCCAGTGTGTTGGAGCTGTCAGGACTGCAGAATGTGTGTTAACGTGATGATAATGTATTGGTCAGGTGGGTCGTATGGGCAGTGTGTTGGAGCTGTCAGGACTGCAGAATGTGTGTTAACGTGATGATAATGTATTGGTCAGGTGGGTCGTATGGGCAGTGTGTTGGAGCTGTCAGGACTGCAGAATGTGTGTTAACGTGATGATAATGTATTGGTCAGGTGGGTCGTAAGGCCAGTGTGTTGGAGCTGTCAGCACTGCAGAATGTGTGTTAATGTGATGATAATGTATTGGTCAGGTGGGTCGTATGGCCAGTGCGTTGGAGCTGTCAGCACTGCAGAATGTGTGTTAACGTGATGATAATGTATTGGTCAGGTGGGTCGTAAGGCCAGTGCGTTGGAGCTGTCTGGACTGCAGAATGTGTGTTAATGTGATGATAATGTATTGGTCAGGTGGGTCGTATGGCCAGTGTGTTGGAGCTGTCTGGACTGCAGAATGTGTGTTAACATGATGATAATGTATTGGTCAGGTGGGTCGTAAGGCCAGTGTGTTGGAGCTGTCTGGACTGCAGAATGTGTGTTAACGTGATGATAATGTATTGGTCAGGTGGGTCGTATGGGCAGTGCGTTGGAGCTGTCTGGGATGCCGAGGTTTGTCCCAGAGCCGTACGGTCTGGAGGATGACCAGAGGAGTCTGGGATATGACGAGGCAGACTACGGCATGGGACCGGCCATCCACTACGGAACAGTACCACGCAACCAACAAGCCTTCAACCACGGACCGCCCCGCAGGACAGGGTACATGTCCCAGTGTGTGTGGAGGGAGTGTGTGTTGTAATGCCTGGTCTCCTTCTCTGTATCCCTGGTTGTTTATTCAGTCAGCGTAGTGTCCACTCCCTACTAACCCCTACCAGTGTAGTGTCCACTCCCTACTAACCCCTACCAGTGTAGTGTCCACTCCCTACTAACCCCTACCAGTGTAGTGTCCGCTCCCTACTAACCCCTACCAGTGTAGTGTCCGCTCCCTACTAACCCCTACCAGTGTAGTGTCCACTCCCTACTAACCCCTACCAGTGTAGTGTCCACTCCCTACTAACCCCTACCAGTGTAGTGTCCGCTCCCTACTAACCCCTACCAGTGTAGTGTCCGCTCCCTACTAACCCCTACCAGTGTAGTGTCCACTCCCTACTAACCCCTACCAGTGTAGTGTCCACTCCCTACTAACCCCTACCAGTGTAGTGTCCACTCCCTACTAACCCCTACCAGTGTAGTGTCCACTCCCTACTAACCCCTACCAGTGTAGTGTCCGCTCCCTACTAACCCCTACCAGTGTAGTGTCCACTACCCCTACTAACCCCTACCAGTGTAGTGTCCGCTCCCTACTAACCCCTACCAGTGTAGTGTCCGCTCCCTACTAACCCCTACCAGTGTAGTGTCCACTCCCTACTAACCCCTACCAGTGTAGTGTCCACTCCCTACTAACCCCTACCAGTGTAGTGTCCACTCCCTACTAACCCCTACCAGTGTAGTGTCCACTCCCTACTAACCCCTACCAGTGTAGTGTCCTCTCCCTACTAACCCCTACCAGTCTAGTGTCCGCTCCCTACTAACCCCTACCAGTGTAGTGTCCACTCCCTACTAACCCCTACCAGTCTAGTGTCCGCTCCCTACTAACCCCTACCAGTCTAGTGTCCACTCCCTACTAACCCCTACCAGTGTAGTGTCCGCTCCCTACTAACCCCTACCAGTCTAGTGTCCGCTCCCTACTAACCCCTACCAGTGTAGTGTCCGCTCCCTACTAACCCCTACCAGTGTAGTGTCCACTCCCTACTAACCCCTACCAGTGTAGTGTCCGCTCCCTACTAACCCCTACCAGTGTAGTGTCCACTCCCTACTAACCCCTACCAGTGTAGTGTCCACTCCCTACTAACCCCTACCAGTGTAGTGTCCACTCCCTACTAACCCCTACCAGTCTAGTGTCCACTCCCTACTAACCCCTACCAGTGTAGTGTCCACTCCCTACTAACCCCTACCAGTCTAGTGTCCGCTCCCGACTAACCCCTTACCTCTTCTCTCCCCTCCCAGGAGCTATGAAGGGACTCTGGACGGAGACATGAGTGGAGCAGGGGACATGTACTACTGGGGAGGTGCACCCCTGGCCCAGGGAGAGAGGGGTAGCATGGCCTCCTTGGACAGGTGAGACTCCTTGGTGTCGTATTGTAGATATATCAGGGGTATTCACATCCAAGCCTGCAGGTCCAGACCAGGGCTTAAAATGAACACCCACCACCTGCCAACGCGGGTCATTTTGTCATATGTGGGTCAGATGTGTGTTTCACCAGCCATGTTGGTGGGGGCCAGGGCTCCACAGTGCCAGCATTTCATTCACATCTGTGAATAAAAATAGTCAAGTATGATTAAATGCTGCAGTGGCTATTTTCTAAGTATTTCTGCAGTTTTTGTTTCACAGCTGGTAAATGAATCACACAAAGTCAAAGAACTAGAAATCTTATAGCCTATCCCACCTCGCACAGTGTCAGGAGATGAGTGAACAATTCATTTTTAGAAGCTTTGTGCACAGGCATAAAAGTTGGTCTAATTTACTTGAAGATGAAGTCTACTGAAGACTTTGTCCTTGTGTTTCCTGGCTATTTATATTTGTTTTTGTTCACGCGTTAGGTTGTTTTTCAATGTTTGAGTTTCAACTGCTAGAGAAGAGAAGACAACCCTGCTGCTTGTCAGACTCACAGGACAAACATGACTCTAGTCGCGTTACCACGGTAACCTCCCGTCCTTAAAGGGGCAGGGGATCATTTTTTGTTAAGTGTCAGGTCACAAAAAAATGAAATGAAATGAAACAATATACCACATTACTTCTTAACAGTAATACATTTTATTGTTTTAGAAACATTACAAAGCATGCGCATCTGTATTTTTGTTTTGTTTGTGTAATTTTAGGGGAAATATTTTGGATGGTAAAAAAAAACTGAGTGGCTGGTAGATCTTTAAATCTACCTGCCACAGTGGCTGGTGGACCAAAAAGTGTATTTTAGGACTGGTCTGGACCACTGCTGTTTTTCTGTTCTACCTGATCATGAATTGTACCCACCTGGGATCCCAGGTCTAAGTCAGTCCCTGATTAGAAGGGAGGAATGATATTCAACAGTGGAACTGGATTCAAGGTCCAGATGTGGAATTTGCCTGCACTACAGTATTTTGCTTTGGATGAATGTGATGTATATATTCTCTTACCTGCTTGGCCTGCTCCCTGAGGAAAGGCCCCGCCACTTCCTGGAGACAGCCTGAGCTGCCGGAGGTCATCGCCATGCTCAACTACAGACTGGACCCCGTCAAGAGCAACGCTGCCGCTGCAGCACCTCACCTTTAAGAACGACAAGGTAATATATATATATATATACCTGCAGCACCTCACCTTTAAGAACGACATGGTAATAATATATATATATATATACCTGCAGCACCTCATAAGGTAATACATATATATATATATATATATATACCTGCAGCACCTCACCTTTAAGAACGACAAGGTATATATATATACCTGCAGCACCTCACCTACAAGGTAATATACATATATATATATATATATACCTACAGCAGCACCTCACCTTTAAGAACGACAAGGTAATATATATATATACCTGCAGCACCTCACCTTTAAGAACGACAAGGTAATATATATACAGTGCCTTGCGAAAGTATTCGGCCCCCTTGAACTTTGCGACCTTTTGCCACATTTCAGGATTCAAACATAAAGATATAAAACTGTATTTTTTTGTGAAGAATCAACAACAAGTGGGACACAATCATGAAGTGGAACGACATTTATTGGATATTTCAAACTTTTTTAACAAATCAAAAACTGAAAAATACGGCGTGCAAAATTATTCAGCCCCTTTACTTTCAGTGCAGCAAACTCTCTCCAGAAGTTCAGTGAGGATCTCTGAATGATCCAATGTTGACCTAAATGACTAATGATGCTAAATACAATCCACCTGTGTGTAATCAAGTCTCCGTATAAATGCACCTGCACTGTGATACAGAGGTGTAAAAGCGCAGAGAGATGAAGAACAAGAAACACACCAGGCAGGTCCGAGATACTGTTGTGAAGAAGTTTAAAGCCGGATTTGGATACAAAAAGATTTCCCAAGCTTTAAACATCCCAAGGAGCACTGTGCAAGCGATAATATTGAAATGGAAGGAGTATCAGACCACTGCAAATCTACCAAGACCTGGCCGTCCCTCTAAACTTTCAGCTCATACAAGGAGAAGACTGATCAGAGATGCAGCCAAGAGGCCCATGATCACTCTGGATGAACTGCAGAGATCTACAGCTGAGGTGGGAGACTCTGTCCATAGGACAACAATCAGTCGTATATTGCACAAATCTGGCCTTTATGGAAGAGTGGCAAGAAGAAAGCCATTTCTTAAAGATATCCATAAAAAGTGTCGTTTAAAGTTTGCCACAAGCCACCTGGGAGACACACCAAACATGTGGAAGAAGGTGCTCTGGTCAGATGAAACCAAAATTGAACTTTTTGGCAACAATGCAAAACGTTATGTTTGGCGTAAAAGCAACACAGCTCATCACCCTGAACACACCATCTCCACTGTCAAACATGGTGGTGGCAGCATCATGGTTTGGGCCTGCTTTTCTTCAGCAGGGACAGGGAAGATGGTTAAAATTGATGGGAAGATGGATGGAGCCAAATACAGGACCATTCTGGAAGAAAACCTGATGGAGTCTGCAAAAGACCTGAGACTGGGACGGAGATTTGTCTTCCAACAAGACAATGATCCAAAACATAAAGCAAAATCTACAATGGAATGGTTAAAAAATAAACATATCCAGGTGTTAGAATGGCCAAGTCAAAGTCCAGACCTGAATCCAATCGAGAATCTGTGGAAAGAACTGAAAACTGCTGTTCACAAATGCTCTCTATCCAACCTCACTGAGCTCGAGCTGTTTTGCAAGGAGGAATGGGAAAAAATGTCAGTCTCTCGATGTGCAAAACTGATAGAGACATACCCCAAGCGACTTACAGCTGTAATCGCAGCAAAAGGTGGCGCTACAAAGTATTAACTTAAGGGGGCTGAATAATTTTGCACGCCCAATTTTTCAGTTTTTGAGTTGTTAAAAAAGTTTGAAATATCCAATAAATGTCGTTCCACTTCATGATTGTGTCCCACTTGTTGTTGATTCTTCACAAAAAAATACAGTTTTATATCTTTATGTTTGAAGCCTGAAATGTGGCAAAAGGTCGCAAAGTTCAAGGGGGCTGAATACTTTCGCAAGGCACTGTATCTAGCTATATAAACCATGCTCTTCTGCAAACACGCCTTCTCCCACGTTGGTTACACACTCCTTTTTGAGCTGACTGTTTCCTTGCAGAGGTTTCCATGGCACCAGCGATCTTGACAATGAGCACTCGATGGTTTTCATCAGAAAGGACGAATAGCAATAAATAATTAAGTCGGTCATCGTCATAATCTACTCTAGTCAATACATTTACAACCAATATCATCACACACAAAGGACACAACCTGCACTCATTGAAATGCATGTGTGAACACACACACTTTTACTAGTATTGTGAATGGGTCATGTTTGATATTAAGATATTTGTTAACTATGGACGGCCCTTTCATGTATTTATGTAACCTGTCTTGGACAAATATAAACACACATGTTTGTATTATTTCTCTTTCCCCCTCTCTGCACTGTTGGGAAGGCCGTAAGCATGTCACTTAGTCTACACCTGCTGTTTACCTGGAACGTGTACGCTGATAATCAGGATGCAGGTACAGGGAGTGAATTTAATAACAGGGAACCAAACCAGGAACACGAGTAGCGTTCAGACATGGAACCAAACCAGGAACACGAGTAGCGTTCAGACAGGGAACCAAACCAGGAACACGAGTAGCGTTCAGACATGGAACAAAACCAGGAACACGAGTAGCGTTCAGACAGGGAACAAAACCAGGAACACGAGTAGCGTTCAGACAGGGAACCAAACCAGGAACACGAGTAGCGTTCAGACAGGGAACCAAACCAGGAACACGAGTAGCGTTCAGACAGGGAACAAAACCAGGAACACGAGTAGCGTTCAGACAGGGAACAAAACCAGGAACACGAGTAGCGTTCAGACAGGGAACCAAACCAGGAACACGAGTAGCATTCAGACAGGGAACAAAACCAGGAACACGAGTAGCGTTCAGACAGGGAACAAAACCAGGAACACGAGTAGCGTTCAGACAGGGAACAAAACCAGGAACACGAGTAGCGTTCAGACAGGGAACAAAACCAGGAACACGAGTAGCATTCAGACAGGGAACCAAACCAGGAACACGAGTAGCATTCAGACAGGGAACCAAACCAGGAACACGAGTAGCGTTCAGACAGGGAACAAAACCAGGAACACGAGTAGCGTTCAGACAGGGAACAAAACCAGGAACACGAGTAGCGTTCAGACAGGGAACAAAACCAGGAACACGAGTAGCGTTCAGACAGGGAACAAAACCAGGAACACGAGTAGCGTTCAGACAGGGAACCAAACCAGGAACACGAGTAGCGTTCAGACAGGGAACAAAACCAGGAACACGAGTAGCGTTCAGACAGGGAACAAAACCAGGAACACGAGTAGCGTTCAGACAGGGAACCAAACCAGGAACACGAGTAGCGTTCAGACAGGGAACAAAACCAGGAACACGAGTAGCGTTCAGACAGGGAACCAAACCAGGAACACGAGTAGCGTTCAGACAGGGAACAAAACCAGGAACACGAGTAGCGTTCAGACAGGGAACCAAACCAGGAACACGAGTAGCGTTCAGACAGGGAACCAAACCAGGAACACGAGTAGCGTTCAGACAGGGAACAAAACCAGGAACACGAGTAGCGTTCAGACATGGGACATATAAACAGAAACGATAAGGGCTGGGGAAGGAACCCAAGGGAGTGACCGATAGGGGGGGTCATCAGGAAGGTCATGGAGTCCAGGTGAGTCTCATGAAGCGCAGGTGCGCGTAATGATGACTACACTGGTGACAACGAGCGCCAGAGAGGAGGAGCGCGAGTAGACGTGACATTACCCCAATCATGTGACGAATAAACATTTATTTGATTTGACACGGAAATACATCCCCACTTCACTCTCACGGTCAGTCACTCACTCAACTACAAACACTACTAGTGACATAGTAATCTAGGTTGCATGGGCAGAACATCCCCCACTTCTCTCTCATGGTCAGTCACTCACTCAACTACAAACACTACTAGTGACATAGTAATCTGGGTTGCATGTGCAGAACATCCCCCACTTCTCTCTCATGGTCAGTCACTCACTCAACTACAAACACTACTAGTGACATAGTAATCTGGGTTGCATGGGCAGAACATCCCCCACTTCACTCTCATGGTCAGTCACTCACTCAACTACAAACACTACTAGTGACATAGTAATCTAGGTTGCATGGGCAGAACATCCCCCACTTCACTCACTCGTGTGTATTAAAGCCAAGTGTGTGTGTGTGTGTGTGTGTGTGTGTACACAAGGTCAATATATACACCTATAGCACCTCACCTTTAAGAAGGACAAGGTCATATCTTTATCTATACACACTTAGTTTATATACACAAACAGAACCTGCAGCACCTCACCTTCACACCCACAGCCTTAAAGCCCCTTGCATATCTATCTCAATTACCTCGTACCCCTGCACATCGACTCCATACTGGTACCCTGTTTATATAGCCATGTTATCATTACTCATTATGTATTTATATACTTTTGTTATTAAGTGTTACTTTTCTATCATTTTTCCTATTTTCTCTGTCTGCATTGTTGGGAAGGGCCCGTAAGTAAGCATTTCACTGTTAGTCTACACTTGTTGTTTATGAAGCATGTGAGGAATAAAATTAGATTTGATTACCCACGCACCCTTTATCTAGTCATAAACACAGCCATGCTGCAGGCTACCTAGCTACTGTCTTTCATGTCAGAATGAGAGCAACACACAACCACCAACACCTCATCCCTCATTCCCTCTCCGCTTTCCCTTCCCTCTCCCTCCCTCTCCTCTCTCCTCGTTTCCTCTCCCTCCCTTCCCTCTCCTCGTTCCCTCTCCTCTCCCTCTTCCCTCTCCTCTCCCTCTTCCCTCTCCTCTCTCCCCCTTCCCTCTCCTCGTTCCCTCTCCTCGTTCCCTCTCCTCTCTCCCCCTTCCCTCTCCTCGTTCCCTCTCCTCGTTCCCTCTCCTCGTTCTCGCCCCTCTCCTCTCCCTCTCCCCTCCCCTCTCCTCTCCCTCTCCCCTCCCCTCTCCTCTCTCCTCGTTCCCTCTCCTCTCTCCTCGTTCCCTCTCCTCTCTCCTCGTTCCCTCTCCTCTCTCCCCCTCCTCTCCCCTCTCCTCGTTCCCTCTCCCCTCTCCTCGTTCCCTCTCCCCTCTCCTCGTTCCCTCTCCCCTCTCCTCGTTCCCTCTCCCCTCTCCTCGTTCCCTCTCCCCTCTCCTCGTTCCCTCTCCTCTCTCCTCGTTCCCTCTCCTCTCTCCTCGTTCCCTCTCCTCTCTCCTCGTTCCCTCTCCCCCTCCTCTCCCCTCTCCTCGTTCCCTCTCCCTCTCCTCTCCCCCTCCCCTCTCCTCCTCTCCCCCTCCTCTCCCCTCTCCTCTCCCTCTCCCCTCTCCTCTCTCCCCTCCAGGTGAAGACAGATGTCCGTCGTATGAAAGGTATCCCATCCCTGGTGTCCATGTTAGACAACCCTAAGAAGGAGGTCCACCACGCCGCCTGCGGAGCGCTCAAAAACATCTCTTATGGACGAGACTCTGACAATAAGATCGCCATCAAGAACTGTGATGGAGTACCGGCCCTGGTCAGACTGCTGAGGAAGACCAGAGACCAGGACCTGACCGATACTATCACAGGTAATACTACTGTTGTTACTACTAGTGTACTACTGAGGAAGACCAGAGGCCAGGACCTGACCGATACTATCACAGGTAATACTACTGTTACTACTAGTGTACTACTGAGGAAGACCAGAGACCAGGACCTGACCGATACTATCACAGGTAATACTACTGCTGTTACTACTAGTGTACTACTGCGGTTACTACTAGTGTACTACTGAGGAAGACCAGAGACCAGGACCTGACCGATACTATCACAGGTAATACTACTGTTGTTACTACTGAGGAAGACCAGAGACCAGGACCTGACCGATACTATCACAGGTAATACTACTGTTGTTACTACTGAGGAAGACCAGAGACCAGGACCTGACCGATACTATCACAGGTAATACTACTGCTGTTACTACTAGTGTACTACTGAGGAAGACCAGAGACCAGGACCTGACCGATACTATCACAG
>NC_092165.1:6356099-6391099 GCF_045791955.1 Oncorhynchus clarkii lewisi | reverse complement strand
GAAAGACCAACCGCTTCAGCTCCCGCAGGGGCAAAGGTCAGTGTGGGTCTGTGTGTTTGCGCGGGTGCCTGTGTCTGTGTGTCTGTCTGTCTTGTTTGTGTGAGTGAGAGAGTGTTTATATTATCTGTCTGTGGAAGGAAGGCAGATGGAGAGTGAGAGTGATGCAATTGTTGACTTTAGTGTGTGTACACAGTATAGTGACAGTGTAGCAGGAAAGAGAGACAGCAGAGAACCAGTGGTTGGCCTGGGATGTTGAATGCTATTTACCCCCATCCTAAAGAATGTTCAGTCTCACTCCTTAATGTCTGTGTGTCTGTGATGGAAATGATTTGTTTCTCTATTTATGAACAGACATTTTGTTTTTGCTGGTTTGTCTTTGTGCTGGCGTGGATGTTGGTGTGTGTTGCTGGCGTGGATGTTGGTGTGTGTTGTTGATGGTTTGTCATTGTGCTGGCGTGGATGTTGGTGTGTGTTGCTGGCGTGGATGTTGGTGTGTGTTGTTGATGGTTTGTCATTGTGCTGGCGTGGATGTTGGTGTGTGTTGCTGGCGTGGATGTTGGTGTGTGTTGTTGATGGTTTGTCATTGTGCTGGCGTGGATGTTGGTGTGTGTTGCTGGCGTGGATGTTGGTGTGTGTTTTTGCTGGTTTGTCTTTGTGCTGGCGTGGATGTTGGTGTGTGTTGCTGGCGTGGATGTTGGTGTGTTGTTGATGGTTTGTCATTGTGCTGGCGTGGATGTTGGTGTGTGTTGCTGGCGTGGATGTTGGTGTGTTGTTGCTGGCGTGGATGTTGGTGTGTTGTTGCTGGCGTGGATGTTGGTGTGTGTTGTTGATGGTTTGTCATTGTGCTGGCGTGGATGTTGGTGTGTGTGGTTGATGGTTTGTCATTGTGCTGGCGTGGATGTTGGTGTGTGTGGTTGATGGTTTGTCATTGTGCTGGCGTGGATGTTGGTGTGTGTTTTTGATGGTTTGTCTTTGTGCTGGCGTGGATGTTGGTGTGTGATGGTTTGTCATTGTGCTGGCGTGGATGTTGGTGTGTGTTGTTGATGGTTTGTCATTGTGCTGGCGTGGATGTTGGTGTGTGTGGTTGATGGTTTGTCATTGTGCTGGCGTGGATGTTGGTGTGTGTGGTTGATGGTTTGTCATTGTGCTGGCGTGGATGTTGGTGTGTGTTTTTGATGGTTTGTCTTTGTGCTGGCGTGGATGTTGGTGTGTGATGGTTTGTCATTGTGCTGGCGTGGATGTTGGTGTGTTGATGGTTTGTCATTGTGCTGGCGTGGATGTTGGCGTGTGTTGATGGTTTGTCATTGTGCTGGCGTGGATGTTGGTGTGTGTTGTTGATGGTTTGTCTTTGTGCTGGCGTGGATGTTGGTGTGTGTTGATGGTTTGTCTTTGTGCTGGCGTGGATGTTGGCGTGTGTTGATGGTTTGTCATTGTGCTGGCGTGGATGTTGGTGTGTGTTGATGGTTTGTCTTTGTGCTGGCGTGGATGTTGGTGTGTGTTGATGGTTTGTCTTTGTGCTGGCGTGGATGTTGGTGTGTGTTGATGGTTTGTCTTTGTGCTGGCGTGGATGTTGGTGTGTTGTTGATGGTTTGTCATTGTGCTGGCGTGGATGTTGGCGTGTGTTGATGGTTTGTCTTTGTGCTGGCGTGGATGTTGGCGTGTGTTGATGGTTTGTCATTGTGCTGGCGTGGATGTTGGTGTGTTGTTGATGGTTTGTCTTTGTGCTGGCGTGGATGTTGGTGTGTGTTGTTGATGGTTTGTCTTTGTGCTGGCGTGGATGTTGGTGTGTTGTTGATGGTTTGTCATTGTGCTGGCGTGGATGTTGGTGTGTGTTGATGGTTTGTCTTTGTGCTGGCGTGGATGTTGGTGTGTGTTGATGGTTTGTCTTTGTGCTGGCGTGGATGTTGGTGTGTGTTGATGGTTTGTCTTTGTGCTGGCGTGGATGTTGGTGTGTTGTTGATGGTTTGTCATTGTGCTGGCGTGGATGTTGGTGTGTGTTGTTGATGGTTTGTCTTTGTGCTGGCGTGGATGTTGGTGTGTGTTGATGGTTTGTCTTTGTGCTGGCGTGGATGTTGGCGTGTGTTGATGGTTTGTCATTGTGCTGGCGTGGATGTTGGTGTGTGTTGATGGTTTGTCTTTGTGCTGGCGTGGATGTTGGTGTGTTGTTGATGGTTTGTCATTGTGCTGGCGTGGATGTTGGCGTGTGTTGATGGTTTGTCATTGTGCTGGCGTGGATGTTGGTGTGTGTTGTTGATGGTTTGTCTTTGTGCTGGCGTGGATGTTGGCGTGTGTTGATGGTTTGTCATTGTGCTGGCGTGGATGTTGGCGTGTGTTGTTGATGGTTTGTCTTTGTGCTGGCGTGGATGTTGGTGTGTGTTGATGGTTTGTCATTGTGCTGGCGTGGATGTTGGCGTGTGTTGATGGTTTGTCATTGTGCTGGCGTGGATGTTGGCGTGTGTTGATGGTTTGTCATTGTGCTGGCGTGGATGTTGGCGTGTGTTGATGGTTTGTCTTTGTGCTGGCGTGGATGTTGGCGTGTGTTGCTGGCGTGGATGTTGGTGTGTGTTGATGGTTTGTCATTGTGATGGCGTGGATGTTGGTGTGTTGCTGGCGTGGATGTTGGTGTGTGTTGATGGTTTGTCATTGTGATGGCGTGGATGTTGGTGTGTTGCTGGCGTGGATGTTGGTGTGTGTTGATGGTTTGTCATTGTGATGGCGTGGATGTTGGTGTGTTGCTGGCGTGGATGTTGGCGTGTTGTTGCTGGCGTGGATGTTGGCGTGTTGTTGCTGGCGTGGATGTTGGTGTGTTGCTGGCGTGGATGTTGGTGTGTTGCTGGCGTGGATGTTGGTGTGTGTTTTTGCTGCGATAGTTTCTAATCTAATCCTACATCTGATCTATGCTGGTGCTTTGGTGGGAGGAGGTGTCTTGGTGGCTGGGTCACTGCTGCTGTTCTGACTTGACTCAAATGATCTTCCTCTCTCCTCCTCCTATCATTTAATCCTCCCTCGTTCTGCTCTCCTCTCTGCTGTGGAACAGATGACTGGTGTTCTAAAGGTAAGCTCTGACCTCTGCTTGTCAGCTGGGTAGAGCATTAATTAGGACTGGCTAATGATGTGTCAGTCTCCTAACTCTATGCATGCGTTGTCTTGCTCTCTGCCGTCTCCTAGAGGACGATGTGTGTAAGAGACAGTGTGCAGCATGTGTGTGTGTGAGTCTGTGTTAGCATGTGTGTGTGAGTCTGTGTTAGCATGTGTGTGTGAGTCTGTGTTAGCATGTGTGTGTGAGTCTGTGTTAGCATGTGTGTGTGAGTCTGTGTTAGCATGTGTGTGAGAGTCTGTGTTAGCATGTGTGTGTGAGTCTGTGTTAGCATGTGTGTGTGAGTCTGTGTTAGCATGTGTGTGTGAGTCTGTGTTAGCATGTGTGTGTGAGTCTGTGTTAGCATGTGTGTGTGAGTCTGTGTTAGCATGTGTGTGTGAGTCTGTGTTATCATGTGTGTGTGAGTCTGTGTTAGCATGTGTGCTCCTACCTAGCGGCTTTTTTCAGTGGCTCACAGAGCTGTGTGGTTCTAGAGAACCATAGCGGTTAGAGGGTTCTAGAGCACCGTAGCGGGCGGGGGGTTCTAGAGCACCGTAGTGGGCGGGCGGAGTTCTGGAGCGCCGTAGCGGGGGGTTTATTGAGTGTTCTGTGCGTCTGTTTCTCAGTGTTCTGATGTTCTGTTGCAGGGAGAAATGAAGACGGAGCAGATATGATTGACATTCCAAAGAGGACTACACCTGCCAAAGGTAACACAGCATAAAGTGGCATCATGTAGACTGGAATATGCATGTTTCTCCTGTCCACTCATCTGTTGTACTGATCTGAAAGAAGTGACCAGGCGACAGCTAAGCCAGCCTAATGAGCTTCCATCACATTGTTTTCACCTGTGAAGTTTTTCCCCCAATCATGCTGCTTTCAAGACAACTGGGAAACAAGGTCAAATCATGTCAGTGATCTTCAGTTCTGAAATTCCGAGCTCTATTCCGAGCTCTGACTTGGAATTCCAAGCTGGATGACCATTCAAAGTGACCCCCCCCCCCAGCTCCCAGTTCTCTTGAACTCACTGAAGTCTGAGATTTCTGAATGCAGCAACAGTGCAGGTGAAAATGAGAAGACGATGAGATGTCTCCATGTTTCTAACACCTCTCCCTCCGTGTCTCTCCAGGTTATGAGTTGTTGTTCCAGCCAGAGGTGGTGCGTGTCTACACCTCTCTGCTGAAGGAGAGTAAGAACCCCACCGTGCTGGAAGCCTCCGCCGGAGCCGTGCAGAACCTGTGTGCCGGACGCTGGACCGTGAGTCAACCACGCCACCACCACACACCTTGAGACACCATGACCTGTTAGTTTAACCCAAACACAACCACCACCAGGCCCAACACCACCACACATCTTGAGACACCACGGCCTGTTAGTTTAACCCAAACACAACCACCACCAGGCCCAACACCACCACGACCTGTTAGTTTAACCCAAACACAACCACCACCAGACACACATCCCTTTCAGCCTCCTTACTTGACCTCTAACAGAAACCCTTTACACCTGGACTGTAAGTCAATCACAGTATAATCACAAACTCCACCTCCAACCCAGACACCACCTTTCTAGACCCTTGTTAAGCCACAGTCTAGTACTCAAAACAGTCTGTCCATTTCCTGAACACAAATACACTACAATAATAATTGATCTGTATGTATTCTCTCTCTCTCTGTCTCAGTATGGGCGGTATAATTGATCTGTATGTATTCTCTCTCTCTCTGTCTCAGTATGGGCGGTATAATTGATCTGTATGTATTCTCTCTGTCTCAGTATGGGCGGTATAATTGATCTGTATGTATTCTCTCTCTCTCTCTGTCTCAGTATGGGTGGTATAATTGATCTGTATGTATTCTCTCTCTCTCTGTCTCAGTATGGGCGGTATAATTGATCTGTATGTATTCTCTCTCTCTGTCTCGGTATGGGCGGTATAATTGATCTGTATGTATTCTCTCTCTCTCTGTCTCAGTATGGGCGGTATAATTGATCTGTATGTATTCTGTCTCAGTATGGGCGGTATAATTGATCTGTATGTATTCTCTCTCTCTCTCTGTCTCAGTATGGGCGGTATAATTGATCTGTATGTATTCTCTCTCTCTGTCTCAGTATGGGCGGTATATCCGTGCGTTGTTGCGTCAGGAGAAGGGTCTTCCCATGATGACAGAGCTGTTGGCCCATGGCAACGACCGGGTGGTTAGGGCCATGTCTGGAGCTCTGAGGAACCTGGCTATCGACGCTCGCAACAGAGACCTGCTCGGTTAGTACTGTTTCTGTGGAACTGTTTTTCCCTCTCCCTGTTTCTCTTGCTCTCTTTCTCCCTCTCTTTCTCCCTCTCTCGTGCTCTCTTTTTCTCTCTCTCTCTCCCTCTCTCCCTCTCTCCCTCTCTCTTTCTCCCTCTCTCGCGCTCTCTTTGAGCCAATCTGTGTTATTAAATACTACAGCTAGGTCTCTCTAACTCTTGTCTCTGTAGGTAAACATGCAGTCCCCCACCTGGTATCCAACCTGCCTGGTGGGGGTCAGAGCCAGCCTGTGAGGGCTCTGTCAGAGGAGACGGTGGTGTCTGTACTGAGCACCCTTCATGAGGTTCTGGGCTCCAGCCTGGACGCTGCCAAGATCCTCAGAGCCTCGCAGGGCATCGAGAGACTGGTGCTCATCAATAAGGATGGGTAAGCTGGTGTGTGTGTGTGACAAAAAGAGGTGCATGTGTCTCTTTCCATCAGTCTGGATGATGTTGAACAGGAGTGTCAAACTCAGTCTCTGGTGGGCTGAGGGTCTGCAGGGTTTCTCCCTTTTACTGATCAATTACACACTAATTGAAAGGAACAACTGAGACTGGGGGGGTGTTGTTGAACTCTCCCCGGGGTGAACTGGGGGGGGGGGGGTGTAGTTTACCTCCCCCCGGGGTGGACTGGGGAGGGGTGTAGTTGACCTCCCTCCGGGGTCAAATGGAATGGGAGGGGTGTAGTTGACCTCCCTTCGGGGTGGACTGGGGGGTGTAGTTGACCTCCCTCCGGGGTGGACTGGAGGGGTGTAGTTGACCTCCCTCCGGGGTCAAATGGAATGGGAGGGGTGTAGTTGACCTCCCTCCGGGGTGGACTGGGGGGTGTAGTTGACCTCCCTCCGGGGTGGACTGGGGGGGTGTAGTTGAATCACCTCTTTCTGTTTGATGCTGTTTCTCTTTCTGAGTCCTCCAGTTCTCTCTCCTGATAGGAACCGGTCAGAGCGAGAGGTGCGTGGTGCCGGCCTGATACTCCAGTTAGTTTGGGGCTATAAAGAGTTGAGGAAGACCCTGGAGAAGGATGGCTGGAAGAAGACAGACTTCATGGTGAACCTCAACCCGCCCAACAGCACCCAGCCCCGGGTCAACGGAGGATATGAAGACAGTACGCTGCCGCTCATAGACAGGGGTGAGACAGACAATAACATCTAGCTACACACACACACACACTGAGGTCTTCACAGGTCTACCCCAATATCTGAGACCCGACTCTGGAACTAGGTGTCTGAGTCTAAAATTGTCCCTGGGGTCTGGGTTGGATCCATGTTTGATTGTCACAGGTCTATGTAACTACAGCTGATGGACCCGACCCGACCACGGCTCTGAATAGCCTATAGCGGTTGTATTCAGTGGTTTTCTGTGGGGACCCCATTCCCCCCCCCCCCCCCCAGTAACCACCACACTATAAACACCACCACACTATAAACACCACCACACTATAAACACCACCACACTATAACCACCACCACACCACCACACTATAACCTACCACCACACTATAACCTACCACCACACTATAACCACCACCACACTATAACCTACCACCACACTATAACCTACCACCACACTATAACCACCACCACACTATAACCACCACCACACTATAAACACCACCACACTATAAACACCACCACACCATAAACACCACCACACCATAACCACCACCACACTATAAACACCACCACACTATAACCACCACCACACTATAAACACCACCACACTATAACCACCACCACACTATAACCACCACCACACTATAACCACCACCACACTATAACCACCACCACACTATAACCACCACCACACTATAAACACCACCACACCATAAACACCACCACACTATAAACACCACCACACTATAACCACCACCACACTATAACCACCACCACACTATAACCACCACCACACTATAACCACCACCACACTATAACCACCACCACACTATAAACACCACCACACTATAAACACCACCACACTATAAACACCACCACACCACCACACTATAAACACCACCACACTATAAACACCACCACACTATAAACACCACCACACTATAAACACCACCACACCACCACACTATAAACACCACCACACTATAACCACCACCACCACACTATAACCACCACCACACTATAAACACCACCACACTATAACCACCACCACACTATAACCACCACCACACTATAACCACCACCACACTATAACCACCACCACACTATAACCACCACCACACTATAACCACCACCACACTATAACCACCACCACACTATAACCACCACCACACTATAACCACCACCACACTATAAACACCACCACACTATAACCACCACCACACTATAAACACCACCACACTATAAACACCACCACACCATAAACACCACCACACCACCACACTATAAACACCACCACACTATAACCACCACCACACTATAACCACCACCACACTATAACCACCACCACACTATAACCACCACCACACTATAACCACCACCACACTATAACCACCACCACACTATAACCACCACCACACTATAAACACCACCACACTATAACCACCACCACACTATAAACACCACCACACTATAAACACCACCACACTATAAACACCACCACACTATAAACACCACCACACTATAAACACCACCACACTATAACCAACCACCACACTATAACCACCACCACACTATAACCAACCACCACACTATAACCACCACCACACTATAAACACCACCACACTATAAACACCACCACCACACTATAAACACCACCACACCATAAACACCACCACACTATAAACACCACCACACTATAAACACCACCACACTATAAACACCACCACACTATAAACACCACCACACCACCACACTATAAACACCACCACACTATAAACACCACCACACTATAAACACCACCACACTATAAACACCACCACACTATAAACACCACCACACTATAACCACCACCACACTATAACCACCACCACACTATAACCACCACCACACCACCACACTATAACCACCACCACACTATAACCACCACCACACTATAACCACCACCACACTATAAACACCACCACACTATAACCACCACCACACTACAACCACCACCACACTATAACCACCACCACACTATAACCACCACCACACTATAACCACCACCACACTATAACCACCACCACACTATAAACACCACCACACTATAACCACCACCACACCACCACACTATAACCACCACCACACTATAACCACCACCACACTATAACCACCACCACACTATAACCACCACCACACTATAACCACCACCACACTATAACCACCACCACACTATAACCACCACCACACTATAACCACCACCACACTATAAACACCACCACACTATAAACACCACCACACTATAAACACCACCACACTATAAACACCACCACACCACCACACTATAAACACCACCACACTATAAACACCACCACACTATAAACACCACCACACTATAAACACCACCACACTATAAACACCACCACACTATAAACACCACCACACCACCACACTATAAACACCACCACACTATAACCACCACCACACTATAACCACCACCACACTATAACCACCACCACACTATAACCACCACCACACCACCACACTATAAACACCACCACACTATAACCACCACCACACTATAACCACCACCACACTATAAACACCACCACACTATAACCACCACCACACTATAACCACCACCACACTATAACCACCACCACACTATAACCACCACCACACTATAACCACCACCACACTATAACCACCACCACACTATAACCACCACCACACTATAACCACCACCACACTATAACCACCACCACACTATAACCACCACCACACTATAACCACCACCACACTATAAACACCACCACACTATAAACACCACCACACTATAAACACCACCACACTATAAACACCACCACACCATAAACACCACCACACCACCACACTATAAACACCACCACACTATAACCACCACCACACTATAACCACCACCACACTATAAACACCACCACACTATAACCACCACCACACTATAACCACCACCACACTATAACCACCACCACACTATAAACACCACCACACTATAACCACCACCACACTATAAACACCACCACACTATAACCAACCACCACACTATAACCACCACCACACTATAACCACCACCACACTATAAACACCACCACCACACTATAAACACCACCACACCATAAACACCACCACACTATAAACACCACCACACTATAAACACCACCACACTATAAACACCACCACACCACCACACTATAAACACCACCACACTATAAACACCACCACACTATAACCACCACCACACTATAAACACCACCACACTATAAACACCACCACACTATAAACACCACCACACTATAAACACCACCACACTATAACCACCACCACACTATAACCACCACCACACTATAACCACCACCACACCACCACACTATAAACACCACCACACTATAACCACCACCACACTATAACCACCACCACACTATAAACACCACCACACTATAAACACCACCACACTATAACCACCACCACACTATAACCACCACCACACTATAACCACCACCACACTATAACCACCACCACACTATAACCACCACCACACTATAACCACCACCACACTATAACCACCACCACACTATAACCACCACCACACCACCACACTATAACCACCACCACACTATAACCACCACCACACTATAACCACCACCACACTATAACCACCACCACACTATAACCACCACCACACTATAACCACCACCACACTATAACCACCACCACACTATAACCACCACCACACTATAACCACCACCACACTATAACCACCACCACACTATAAACACCACCACACTATAACCACCACCACACTATAAACACCACCACACTATAACCAACCACCACACTATAACCACCACCACACTATAACCACCACCACACTATAACCACCACCACACAATAAACACCACCACACCATAAACACCACCACACTATAAACACCACCACACTATAAACACCACCACACTATAAACACCACCACACTATAAACACCACCACACCACCACACTATAAACACCACCACACTATAAACACCACCACACTATAACCACCACCACACTATAAACACCACCACACTATAAACACCACCACACTATAAACACCACCACACTATAAACACCACCACACTATAACCACCACCACACTATAACCACCACCACACTATAACCACCACCACACCACCACACTATAAACACCACCACACTATAACCACCACCACACTATAACCACCACCACACTATAACCACCACCACACTATAAACACCACCACACTATAACCACCACCACACTATAACCACCACCACACTATAACCACCACCACACTATAACCACCACCACACTATAACCACCACCACACTATAACCACCACCACACTATAACCACCACCACACTATAAACCCACCACCACACTATAACCACCACCACACCACCACACTATAACCACCACCACACTATAACCACCACCACACTATAACCACCACCACACTATAACCACCACCACACTATAACCACCACCACACTATAACCACCACCACACTATAACCACCACCACCACACTATAACCACCACCACACTATAACCACCACCACACTATAACCACCACCACACTATAACCACCACCACACTATAACCACCACCGCACTATAAACACCACTGCACTATAAACACCACCACACCATAAACACCACCACACCACCACACTATAACCACCACCACACCACCACACTATAACCACCACCACACCATAAACACCACCACACTATAAACACCACCACACTATAACCACCACCACACTACCACCACCACACTATAACCACCACCACCACACTATAAACACCACCACACTATAACCACCACCACACTATAAACACCACCACACTATAACCACCACCACACTATAACCACTATAACCACCACCACCACACTATAACCACCACCACCACACTATAACCACCACCACACTATTACCTACACACTAGCTGTCTCTCATCCTGTGACTGTGTTTGTTTGTCAGGAGGAGGAGACAAGAGAGACATGATTCCACTAAATGATATGGGACCAGGTATGTCTGCACACACACACACACACACACACCAACACAGACGCACACGCCTAAACACACAGCTGTTAACAGGCCTTGGCTGTCTTCCAGATGCCTACTCCACACTGGACCAGAGGGGGAGGAAGAACACTCTGGACAGAACACTGGAGCCTGCTGACAAAGACACAGCACAGGTACACACACACAGAGCATGTTCTCGCATGTCTCACTAAATACTGTGGTTAGCTTCTTTTCTCACAAACGATTTCTCACTTAACTTCTGACACTAACCCACTTTATCAACACTTCTCTCTTCCCCTCTCTCTCTCTTATCTGGTTTTCATATTGTTCGTTCTGAACACACCCGTCTCTCTCTTTTTTTCTCTCACTCTGCTTCAACCCACCACCTTTCTTCCCTCTTCTCCCTCCCCGTTTTCTCTCTCCTGTCTTCCTTACCACCCTTTTCTTCCTCCCTGTTCCCCCTCCCTCCCCGTTCTTTTTCTCCCTCCCCGTTCTTTCTTTCTCCCTCCCCGTTCTTTCTCTCTCCCTCCCTCCCTCCCTCCCTCCCCGTTCTTTTCTCTCTCTCCCTCCCCGTTCTTTCTCTCCCTCCCTCCCTCCCTCCCCGTTCCCTTTCTTTCTCCCTCCCTCCCCCTCCCTCCCTCCCCGTTCTTTCTCTCTCCCTCCCTCCCTCCCTCCCCGTTCTTTCTCCCTCCCTCCCCGGTCTTTCTCCCTCCCTCCCCGTTCTTTCTCTCCCTCCCTCCCTCCCCGTTCTTTCTCTCCCTCCCTCCCTCCCCGTTCTTTCTCTCTCTCTCCCTCCCCGTTCTTTCTCTCTCCCTCCCTCCCTCCCTCCCCGTTCTTTCTCCCTCCCTCCCCGTTCTTTCTCTCTCCCTCCCTCCCTCCCTTTCTTTCTCCCTCCCTCCCCGTTCTTTCTTTCTCCCTCCCTCCCCGTTCTTTCTTTCTCCCTCCCTCCCTCCCGTTCTTTCTTTCTCCCTCCCTCCCTCCCTGTTCTTTCTTTCTCCCTCCCTCCCTCCCTGTTCTTTCTTTCTCCCTCCCTCCCTCCCTGTTCTTTCTTTCTCCCTCCCTCCCTCCCTCCCCGTTCTTTCTTTCTCCCTCCCTCCCTCCCCGTTCTTTCTTTCTCCCTCCCCGTTCTTTCTTTCTCCCTCCCCGTTCTTTCTTTCTCCCTCCCCGTTCTTTCTTTCTCCCCCTCCCCGTTCTTTTCTTTCTTTCACCCCTCCCCGTTCTTTCACCCCTCCCCGTTCTTTTCTTTCTTTCTCCCCCTCCCCGTTCTTTCACCCCTCCCCGTTCTTTCACCCCTCCCCGTTCTTTCACCCCTCCCCGTTCTTTCTCCCCTCCCCGTTCTTTCTCTCCCTCCCTCCCCGTTCTTTCTTTCTCCCCCACTCCCCGTTCTTTCTTTCTCCCCCTTTTCTCTTCCTCCCACCTTCTCTTCCCCCTCTCAGGGAGGGCTGTATGAGGAGAGGCGGGACTCTGTTCCTCTCATGGACTCTTATGACGGTTAGGCCACACCCCCCCACACACTGCATGTGAGCGCATGGTATGTGTGTCCACCGACTGAACACCTGCCTCTCACTAAACCGCATGGCCTAACTAACCTCTCTGTGTGTGTCCCCCATTGTATTGGTGTTTGTTTCTTGCTCCCTCTGCTGGTGATTTGTATATTTGATATAGTATGTTGTTGATCTTGTGTCTTGATGTTCGTTTGTTTCATGTCTGTATACATATGGAATTTTGTGTTTGATCTCTTTTCAAGCGTCTGTGTCATGTATTGATTGGTGATGTTTAGGCTGTGTGTGTGTCATGTATTGATTGGTGATGTTTAGGCTGTGTGTGTTCATGTTGTCTGTGTCATGTGTTGATTGGTAATGTTTAGGCTGTGTGTGTGTCATGTATTGATTGGTGATGTTTAGGCTGTGTGTGTTCATGTTGTCTGTGTCATGTATTGATTGGTGATGTTTAGGCTGTGACCGATATTGTCTTAACTAGCAGGTTCTGTGTCCTCTCAATCCTCTAAGTTTATACAGCTGGTTTATGAGTTGCACTCTTACTACAAATATTACACATGGTAGTAACCCTTCTCTCTGTGTCTCTGTGTCTCTGTCTCTCTGTGTCTCTGTCTCTCTGTCTCTCTCTCTGTCTCTCTCTCTCTTTCTCTCTCTCTCTGTGTGTGTGTCCTGGTCTTCCCACAGAGAAACTGATAGTGTGCATCACTAGAAGAGAGCAGCCTCTACCGGCCTACTGCCCCTGCTGAACCTCTGGACACTCACTGAGGGACCACTGACTCCACTAGAACTGGACTCTCTCCTTCTGTGTCTCTTTCTCTCTCTCTCTTTTTTTTCCTCTCTCCTCTCAATTTCTTAATCTTCTTTCCCTCTTATCTCTCTCGGGGTCTGTGACATAAGCCACTTGCATGACCTTCAGCCTTCCTCATCTCCCTAGCTCTCCCTCATTCCTCTATTTAGACTGTGACTTTTAGCCACTAAAGGAACACTATGGACTCCTGACATCCCTCTTCTACCTGTCGACACTACTATGACATAAGACCACTTCTAATTTAGTAACTCCTCCCACCACAGTGACACACTAACCCCCAACACTACACTAACTCCTCCCACCACAGTGACACACTAACCCCCGACACTACACTAACTCCTCCCACCACAATAGGGACAGTTGTGACTTCATCTGGGAACTGGGAACGTTCACCACCACAGTAACAAAGCTAATCAAAAGGGAACTGTTGGAATGGGATTCAAACTGTAACTGACAAACCCCTTTTTTTACTGGAATGGTTCAAACTGTAACTGAACTTAAACTGACAAACTGGAATGGTTCAAACTGTAACTGAACTTAAACTGACAACCCCCTTTTTTTACTGGAATGGTTCAAACTGTAACTGAACTTAAACTGACAACCCCCTTTTTTTACTGGAATGGTTCAAACTGCATTTCTACAAGTGATTGTGAAGATTTCCAGTCAAGGTTTTTTTTTCTTCTTGTGATAACTAATTACCACTAAACTTCTGTTTCCCAACAAAGAATCAATGTTTGTTGATCTACTGCCGGTGTTGCTTTGGTCTTTGTTTGAGGTGTGATTGCTGAGTTGTGGTTCTGACTACAGTGATGAACACGTGCCAAGCTACACACCACTATTGCAGTAACTTTCTACTACAGAGTATTTCTGAACACTACTTCTCTTCTCAGAGCCATCTGTTGTGATGTTCTAGTGTATATGACATCATTGGGTGATGTCAGACAGGCACTGGTGTGCCATTGGGCAGTGTTGTGGGAAAGTAAGTAGCTTGACGACCACTTTTAACATTTTACACATGGGTCTTGCGTCACAGAACATTCTTGATCGTCTGTTCTGCAGATTATATTTCTATGATTTTCAGCCATGTATAATAGACCAGTGAACCGTTTCGGCTCTATTCAATACATTTCTATCTGTGTGGCTCTTTAGCGTCATTGTTATACCCCCTTTCTCAACTCGCTCTGGTTCTAATGGTTCTCCTGAAGCTATGGGAGAAACCACAGATTTGATTGTTGATCCAGTGACTGCATTTCTTTCAATCTGCAAATCTCTATATATATGAATGTGTAAATATGTGATCGCCTTCAACTACGTCTGTGTGGCTCATGGCTAACTGGAGTGCCTCGTTCGTTGGTGTTTTTAAGGTGGGATGGGGGTTTTCCCTGGGGGTATCATTCACTAGCAGCAACATTCCAGAACATTGAATCCAAATGGAATGTATAGAACAGTTTTTTTTGTTGTGTTCCGCATAATAACACAATGGAATGTATAGAGTTGATATGATTGATGCTCTGCATATGGAACAGAGAGAACCATTCTAGTGCCATACGTTCCACGTCAGACTGGGGTGTTCCAGCCTACTGAACCTACGCCTGGGTGTCCATCTACCCTGCTGGACTGGCTGGTGTCCATGGAGACCACAGAACACTAAGAGGGGAGAGGACACATTTAGCTGGTTGTTTCCCCCCAGACAGAGTTCCTTTAGTACCGTAGATGACATTATTATTCTCAGTGCAGAGTAAGATGTAGATATTTTCTCAGTAGATTAAAGCACTAGCGGTAAAAGCGTTTCTTGGTTCCTTTGATTATTTTCATGCCAATCCAACACTACAAATGGTCAGTCTCAGAAAAATGTAAATGAGTTGCCTTGTAACCAGATAGTCCTAGAATGAGATGATCTAGAACTGATACAAGAAATGATGTGGGAGTGGAATCCAATGGGAAAGTGGGACTAAAGAGGGGCGGAGCATAAAATTAAATTAGCAAGATTTGTATAAGTGCAAAGACCTGATTTTGATTCTAGTTGCTATTTAAAAAATAAATAAAATAAAAAGCAAATTTAACTATATATAGAAGATAAATATTTGTTAATTTTACTGGTTTTATGTATTGTTTTTATATTTTATGATTTGGGTTTATTCGTCTTGCAGGTTGTGGGTGAACGCATATGCAATCAGGTTTATTTTTGAATTGAGAAACATTTATGGTTTATATATTTTAATTATAGAGAAAACAAGCAAAACACAATGTAAAATCAATTTTACATTCCAAATGGTCCCATATTCCCAATATAGTACACTACTAAATGGCCTGATATGGCTCTGGGTGAAAGTAGTTAACTATATAGGGGACAGGGGGACATTTAGGAGACAGTCCAACTCTCAATTTCTGTCAACAGTTTATTATTGGAACGCTGATCTAAAATGTGATTCTGGATGAAAACCTTAATCTCTTCTTCTATGCCTTGGCTCTTAATGTTGCACATTTCTCTCATGAATGGAATATGTAACAAGCAATACTGTTTATAATAAATAAAATAAAAAGTGCTTTTTTCAATACTGGCCTTGACTTTTTTTTTCTCTCCAGCTCTGTGTGTGATTTGAGAAATGCATGTGTTGCAGTAAATGTTAGTAGTTCTCCCTGTACAGTTGTACTCTTCATAAACACACATCAATCATACGGTGTCATGCAGTGTTGAGACGCTGAAATCAATGGGTGAAGTAACGCACGCCTCTGATTGGCTAAAGTCAACAATACTTTTCAACATTGAACTGAAGATTTCAACAGGTTTGCTCTTGATCAGATCAAATGGCTCTTCCGCTGAGTGCGGAACAACAGACGTTGATAATCAACGACGAGCCGAAATGACCCCATGATTCGAATGTGCAGGCTTGGCTTTTCCCACGTTAACTACGCATGAACACGCACGATCGCCCCTCGCGATTTTGACGTTGAAGAGAACTCCTTTCTGAAGTGTGACGTCAGTCCGTGAATTTGACCACGTTGTGGGAATATGTCAACATTAACTATTTGAAACAAATTGGTTGGCGAAATTCAGATTTTTGAGAAAGCAAGTCACTAGAAAAGAAAAAGCTGGCATCGAAAAGGTAAGCATGTGCATTAGCTAGCCGTCCAGCTAACACATTTAGCTAACGTCACCAGACTTTCTTCGTTTCTAGTTCCCCGGCACGAGTGTGCTGAAAAGTATACATATTAAACTAATTACATAGAAAGCTGTACCGCAGTTGTTTGAGAACGAAATTAATGTGCACTAATGCAACACATTAACATGTGTTTTTGATTGTAGGCCTATTGTCAGTGTGTCTTTTAAGTGGAGGTCGCCCACAACACGCTTTGAATTGCATGGCTCTTGCAAGCGTTCCAACGGAACAAGCGGTCTTTTCTAGCAAAAGCACTGACTAACAAGTGATACGAATAGCTGAACTTCTTTTATTCTAGTCATGAAACAAATGTGTTAACTAATACATGACAAAAGAGTACCAAATGTAAAGTACTAGCCACTCACCCCGGTGGTGTGTATTTATGGAGGCCAAGGGAAGCCAGGATTACCCAAGATTTTTTTTTACATTTTCGTATTTCTGTGTTTCATAATTGTCCTTCAATTCGCAAGAGGCTGAATGGATATCACAGGAGAAAGCATCCGAGCGAGCGAAACAGCGCCCCTTTGTCTCTCTACGTGCAGGCCATCTATCTGATGCTGTCTGGTCCAAACAAGTATGACATTGTTGCTGCCCGTAGCATCTCACAACCAACTTCACACCTTGTCTTTTCAGCCCAGTCTTCTCCAAGCACAACATTTTGAGACAATGAATGAAAATCCGGTTTTACCATTGTTTCACTTCGTCAAATGCTGTATACCGTCAGAACGATCTGCAGTCATTTAAATCTCTCCCCCATTTTCCCTACATCCCTTTATATCCTCTAAACCCCACAACTCTATCCCCCTCTCCGTGCTACCCACTGCCTCCCCCCTTCTCCCCACATCCATTTGTCCTCTGTCTCCTCTACCACTCTATCCCCCCTCTCCATTCTACCCAATACCCCCTCCCCCAACCCACCCCTCCCTCTCAGGGTGGAGGCCAAGAAGAGGAGGATGTGGAGGTACCGTCTGCCTGGCTTTGAGTTGAGGCTCCTGGAGGAACTACAGAGACAGAAGCACAACAGTCTCTACTGTGATACCCTGTTACAGACTGATGGTGAGGGAGGAGGGGAGTGATGGAGAGACTGCAGTCTACTGTGATAACCTGTTATAGACTGATGGTGACGGAGGAGGGGAGTGATGGAGAGACTGCAGTCTACTGTGATAACCTGTTATAGACTGATGGTGACGGAGGAGGGGAGTGATGGAGAGACTGCAGTCTACTGTGATAACCTGTTACAGACTGATGGTGAGGGAGGAAGGGAGTGATGGAGAGACTGCAGTCTACTGTGATAACCTGTTACAGACTGATGGTGAGGGAGGAGGGGAGTGATGGAGAGACTGCAGTCTACTGTGATACCCTGTTACAGACTGATGGTGAGGGAGGAGGGGAGTGATGGAGAGACTGCAGTCTACTGTGATACCCTGTTACAGACTGATGGTGAGGGAGGAGGGGAGTGATGGAGAGACTGCAGTCTACTGTGATAACTTGTTACAGACTGATGGTGAGGGAGGAGGGGAGTGATGGAGAGACTGCAGTCTACTGTGATAACCTGTTACAGACTGATGGGGAGGGAGGAGGGGAGTGATGGAGAGACCAGTCTACTGTGATACCCTGCTACAGACTGATGGTGAGGGAGGAGGGGAGTGATGGAGAGACTGCAGTCTACTGTGATAACCTGTTACAGACTGAGGGAGGAGAGAGAGGGGGGGGGGGGTGGAATCAATCAGAGCATATGAGCAGAGATGAGAGGTTGGAAATCCTGCTCATCTCTCATGTTGCTCAGCGCTCCATGTCCTTTCCTACTGCTCATCTCTCATGTTGCTCAGCGCTCCATGTCCTTTCCTACTGCTCATCTCTCATGTTGCTCAGTGCTCCATGTCCTTTCCTACTGCTCATCTCTCATGTTGCTCAGCGCTCCATGTCCTTTCCTACTGCTCATCTCTCATGTTGCTCAGTGCTCCATGTCCTTTCCTACTGCTCATCTCTCATGAACGCTCAGCGCTCCATGTCCTTTCCTACTGCTCATCTCTCATGTTGCTCAGTGCTCCAGTGCTCCATGTCCTTTCCTACTGCTCACCTCTCATGTTGCTCAGCGCTCCATGTCCTTTCCTACCGCTCAGCTAAAAACCACTCCGCTCTCACAGGAGAAAAACAAACTGCTGCTCCAAATTCGTTCCATTCGTTAAAATCACAATTTAACCAACATCCATCTATTGTTGTGACTATCTGGACCTACCTATTGGTTTTTACGAATTGAAACCAAACCATATGGATTTAAATGAAAAGTATTTGAATAAACATTTCTAATAGGCTACATGTCATATAAACACTCTAAATAGGTCAGGAGTCAGACCGGGAGCCTAAGAAGGAACGGAGATGAATGAATTAGGGCTATATTATTATTTCAAGGCAATAGGCTACATAGAAATACACTGTGAAGCATTTGCGAGTGTGACACAATAGGCTGGTATGGACATAAAGAATTTAAACAACATTTTGTTGTATTAAGTAATTATAGTCTATAAATTGTTGCATATCGGCTGTGAATTACTGAGAATTAAATACAAATGAAATGATAAATGACTTATTACAGCCTTTTGAAAATGTTGAGTTTGGCCAGTTTGTGTCTTCAGGCCCATGTGATGGTGGTTTCAGGCCCATGTGATGGTGGCTTCAGGCCCATGTGATGGTGGCTTCAGGCCCATGTGATGGTGGTTTCAGGCCCATGTGATGGTGGTTTCAGGCCCATGTGATGGTGGTTTCAGGCCCATGTGATGGTGGCTTCAGGCCCATGTGATGGTGGTTTCAGGCCCATGTGATGGTGCCTGGAGAGCAGACCAGCAGTGGAGAACATCCTCTCCACACTTGCAGAGCCACTGGGGATGATAAACACCTGTTTGGCCACTCTTGCCAGGCTGGGCAGGGTTGTTTTATACATTTTTCTATATGTAGGCCTAAAGGTTTTTAGACAAAATAACGCAATCAAAATGGAAAGTTCTTTGAACGTGGGGATATACAAGGCCTATTTGGCCAAAATCAGTTATGGCCTATTGTATAGATAATAGAACGAAAATGAACTAAACTTTTAGGAGATGTCAAATCAAACTTTATTTGTCACATGCGCTGAATACAAGTGTAGACCTTACCGTGAAATGCTTACTTACAAGCCCTTACCCAACAGTGATTTGTAGTTTTATAAATACTTCACTACAGTGACACACTTAATTAGATACCCACTTTCTGTTAGCATGTGCACATAGTAAGTACCCCATCATGCTTTTGGGATATGTGTCTTTTCAGATTCCACAATGATTCTTTAGTTGTGGACAGAACGTCATCCCTCTCTTGCTCTTGGTCCTCAATCTTTGTAAGTCACCTTGATTTGGCACCTGTGTGTTTGATCAGTTTCTTTATGACAATATTTAGAGAACTTCATGACAGTAGCTAAAGCTTAGGGACTATAGCAGCACACAAGTAGACTACAGATGCATGCTGGGCCGGGCATGAGCTGGTGAAGTGAGCACTACTGGAGAGAAAGTGGAGCTCACATACTCTGGAATCAATGGAACGGTGTCAGACACATGGAAACCACATTGGAGTCCATTCCATTCCAGTCATTAAAATTAGCCTGTCCTCCTATAGCTCCTCCCACCAGCCTCCACTGGTCTCTACTGTGATACCCTGCTATAGACTGATGGTGAGAGGGGGAGGGAGGGAGGGAGGGACAGTAATGATATGATGTAAAGTAACCAAATGATTGATGTAAGTTAGGGAGACGTAATGAGGTTTAGATTGAGGATAGTAAATAAATGGATCAATCAAATCCAACTGCCATTCTTCCTCTCCTTCCACATGCCCTTATTTCACACCTAAACCCCAGTAGGCCTTCATCACATTTCCTAACCTGCATTATAAATGTAGCTAATGATGTCACATTTCTCTCTTCCCACAGGATTGTCAGTCCCGGCCCACAGCTGCATCCTGGCTGCCCTGAGCCCCTACCTGTCCAATGCCCTGTCCAACCAGTCATCCCCCCTCCCGGCTGGGCAGAGATGGCCACTCAAGCTCCAGGCTGTGAAGGCCCAGACCCTGCTGAAGCTGGTGGATCTCCTGTACTCCGGAGAGCTGGAGGGAGAGGGCACCATGGAACAAGAAGAGGTTATGGCCGCTGCCTGTAAGCTGGGCATAGGCCGCTTGGTGGAGGGGTGGAAGGACCGGGGGAAGGAGGGAGAGGGGGAGGAGGAGAGGAGGTGCAGTCTCAGAGACGTGGGGGTGCAGACGGAGGGAGGAGAGACACAGGTGGGGGTGTTGGTGGAGACGGGGACACAGACTGTGGACTGTAATGGAGGTATTTACATGACTTTCCCCAGTCCTCTCCCTGATGCTCTCCCTACACCCTCACCTCCACCCCTCCTACTAGTCCAGAGCAGCAGTGAAGGCCAGCAGCACACAACTCACACGGCACCCCCTTCCCTGAGTCCCCAGATTATGACCCCCACTTCACACCCCAGTTCCACCCCACCCAGCGTCAAAGCAACGGTCAACTGTGGAACAGCTCCCTTTAGAACCCACCCTCGGACCTCCGAACCGGAGGTCACAAACCTCTCATCGTCCTCTGGTGTCCTGAGCGGTGACATGGTTGCCCCGAGTGACGATTCAGACCACCCCACGACACCCCGGGAGGAGAGTGCCGTCCCAGAATGCTCTGTGGCGGAGAACAGCGTGACGGAGAGGAGGATGGAGAAGAAGAGGGAGCAGCAGCTGACATCACACACTGGGAGAGCAGAGGAAGGAGGAACAGGGGAGTGTCTGGAGAAGAGAGGTATGAGGGGATGACAGTTATTTTACACATCCTTTGGGGTTTCTAGTTATTTTCTGAATCTCATATTTAGCATGTTGTTTATTTGTATCTGTGTCATGTACTGTAAAGTGTGTTGCCGTGTATAACTGCACTGTAAATAAGATGTGATGTGATTGTGAGGTGTGGTTGGGAGGAAGTGGCTGACCGGACAGAGGCTGGAGGACACTCAGATCTCCATCAAGGTCAAGCTGAGGAGGAGGACCAGGGGACAGGTAGGTGGGGTGTCCAAAATGGCACCCGATTCTCTAAATAGTGCCCTAGTTTTGACCTGGGCCCTGGTGAAAAGTAGTGCACTGTGTAGTGAATAGGGTGGATGTTGAGTTTTTCTTTGCTAATGTGTGCCTCTGCTTGCTGTCTGGAGTCCAGGCCGGGTTAATGTAAAACCCCTTATTCTCACTCTTTTGATCTAAAAACTGCTTTATCAATACATTTGATTGATTAACAGCTGTGGGAGCTGGTCAGTGGGCAGGAGACGGACGGAAGCATCTCACCTGGTCAGGGGCAGGAGACGGACGGAAGCATCTCACCTGGTCAGGGGCAGGAGAGGGACGGAACCATCTCACCCGGTCAGAGGCAGGAGAGGGACGGAACCATCTCGCCCGGTCAGAGGCAGGAGAGGGACGGAACCATCTCGCCCGGTCAGAGGCAGGAGAGGGACGGAACCATCTCGCCCGGTCAGAGGCAGGAGAGGGACAGAACCATCTCACCCGGTCAGAGGCAGGAGAGGGACAGAACCATCTCACCTGGTCAGAGGCAGGAGAGGGACGGAACCATCTCACCCGGTCAGAGGCAGGAGAGGGACAGAACCATCTCACCTAGTCAGAGGCAGGAGAGGGACGGAACCATCTCGCCTGGTCAGAGGCAGGAGAGGGACGGAACCATCTCACCTGGTCAGAGGCAGGAGAGGGACGGAACCATCTCACCTGGTCAGAGGCAGGAGAGGGACGGAACCATCTCACCTGGTCAGAGGCAGGAGAGGGACAGAACCATCTCACCTAGTCAGAGGCAGGAGAGGGACGGAACCATCTCACCTGGTCAGAGGCAGGAGAGGGACGGAACCATCTCACCTGGTCAGAGGCAGGAGAGGGACGGAACCATCTCGCCTGGTCAGAGGCAGGAGAGGGACGGAACCATCTCACCTGGTCAGAGGCAGGAGAGGGACGGAACCATCTCACCTGGTCGGAGGCAGTTGGTCCTCGCTGCTCTGAAGAAGGTGAGTGACACAGTAACGATGAAACTGTTCTAATACTCCCAATGCCATTCTAACTGATTGTTGTCAGTCAGCAAAGTAAGAGATTCATTTGAGGGCTACATTTTCACTCTAGAACATTTTTGCCCATTAGTTTTGATACAGTGAATAGCCATTACCATGTTAGGAAGCCATCGAGGGGTTTCTGAATACCCTGTCCATTATTCAAGTTCATCTGAGCTGTCAAAACAGCAGCACAACAGTTCAAATATATATTTCCTAAACATGACTTTTGAAACCCTGTTCAGATGAAACCCTGCTGAAGACAGAATAGGTGTGTAAACGTTAGTATATAAATGTAATGGAGCCATGTGGTTTATCTTCTCTAAGTGTTCTAAAATGTCTCCTTTTATTCTGTCACGGCAGGAAACGCATGATCGCATGAGGACAAGACAACTACCACGCCAGCCTCTCCCCCCGCCCCAGTCCCCAGCCCTCCCCCGGTGCTCTCCCCTCGACACAGCTTTCCTCACCCCTCCACCCCGATCCCGCCCCCACCCCACCTCCAAAACCACCACCGCCCAGTCAACCTCCCTCAAACACTGCAGCTCCACCCATCATCTGACTCCACACCCAGCACATGAACCACAGCTCGCCTTGCCCCAGCCTCCGGTACCTTCATTTATTTGAGGATAAAAAATAAAAAAACACAATTCAACCACACATTTGAAAATGATCCAGGTTAACACAAAAATGTTTAACAACATATATCCGTTGTGGTCCTCTTGTTTTGGCCGGCAGGTAGAGGATTCAGACGAGCAGATTGAGAAGATGCTGGAAGACATCATGATGGGGTTGAACATACTGCCCCCTGTGGTTCTGGATAGGGACTGCGACCAACGGCACCATCTCCAAAGCCACGACAGACCGTCGGCCTGCTCCTGCTCGCATCCCGTCCACGCAAGGCACAGCGCCGTTGGCTCGGCTTCTCGTTGCGTGTGTTCCCATGGCTACGCGACAGGAAGTGATGATGCGTCGTCAACTGAAACAGGTATGTTTTGTAACCTTTCGGTTACTGGCCTAGCGCTCTTAACCCTAGGCTGCCTGCTGCCTTGAATCTGAAACAGGCTCCTTGTTAACTATGTTGTAAGGCTTTCTAGCGACTTAGGTCAGTGTTTCCCAAATCCAGTCCTCCAGTACCCCCAGCAGCCCAACTCCAGTCCTCCAGTACCCCCAGCAGGCCAACTCCGGTCCTCCAGTACCCCCAACAACACACATTTGTGTTGAAGCCCCAGACAAAAACGCCTGATTCAACTTGTCAAGGGCTTGATGATTAGTTGACAAGTAGAAGCAGGTTTGCTGTTGGGGGTACTGTAGGACCAGAGTTGGGCTGTTGGGGGTACTGTAGGACCAGAGTTGGGCTGTTGGGGGTACTGTAGGACCAGAGTTGGGCTGTTGGGGGTACTGTAGGACCAGAGTTGGGCTGTTGGGGGTACTGTAGGACCAGAGTTGGGCTGTTGGGGGTACTGTAGGACCAGAGTTGGGCTGTTGGGGGTACTGTAGGACCAGAGTTGGGCTGTTGGGGGTACTGGAGGACCAGAGTTGGGCTGTTGGGGGTACTGGAGAACCAGAGTTGGGCTGTTGGGGGTACTGGAGGACCAGAGTTGGGCTGTTGGGGGTACTGGAGGACCAGAGTTGAGAAACACTGTCTTAGTCTATGTATGATCAGTCATGTACATTTTAAATGCTTGCCCTTCCTCAATTTCTCACAGCATTGCTTGCACTTATCTCACGTGTCATCCATTACAATAGATTGATATTAGCACCCACACTTAGCTACCACCAGGCTGACCTCTATCTCTCTGTCTTTCTCTCTCAAGCCTTCTACTCCATCACCTCCTCCCATTTCGTCACCACGACAACCTCCTGCACCGTCACCCCTGACCTTTACCTGGACCCACAACCTCTGACCCCTCACCAATGTTCCACCTATCACCCCTCCACCCCCCTCTCTCATCCTCACCCCCACTTCTCCTGTAATGATTACTCCTCTGACTGGGCCTCCTATTGTTCAGGTGTCCAGTGCTCCTCTGAGAACGCCAAGAACCACCAGGAACTCCTGAGCCGGTTCCAGAACTCTCAAAACCAGGAACTCCAGAACCGGAACTCCAAGAGCCTGGTGGTTGGATGTGGTGGAGGCAGCAGCATCATGCCAGTCCACTCAGGCTCTTCACCAAGGCCTCCCCACCAGTCCCTTCCTCAGAGCCAGGCCTCTCTACTTTACGCAGGGGAAGAGGACCGAGATCCAGGGTTCTGGAAGGGTTCTGCCCAAACGGGCGTTCCGTCGACATACAGAGACCATGTTTGTAATCTGTCCTCTGCGGATTGTCTGTCGTCCAATGGAGACACTACTCCAAGTCAAGTGAATGGAGACACTACTCCAAGTCAAGTGAATGGAGAGACCATCCCAAGTCATATGAATAGAGAGGCCATTCCAAGTCAGAGTCCGAGTCAGGCCAGTACGAATCAGGAAGTTCCACAAGAAGAGGAACCTTCGGTCACCCCCGGTTTCCTACCGCCCTCTGAAACTGATGCTTCTGAACCACAACATCCAGCATGCCCACCAGATGCCTCTCCCTGGAGAGGACTACATTTCCCAGAACTCCTTTCACTGCTGTCTCCAGGAAGCGAAACCCAGCCTTCCCAATCTCCTCCTCCACATTGGGAAGAGCTACGCCTGCCAAAATGTCTCTCACCCTTAAATTCACCGGAACCCTTACCCCCACCATCTCCGGCGAAACCCTTCCTTAAATCCCCATTCCGGCATCCTGTAACTCCATTCCATAGAATCCCTCAGCTGTCAAAGCTACCACCTTGGCTCTGCTGCACTCCGAGAAGACTACAGTTTCCACTGAGCTCCATGATCCACTCTCCACCCTCCCCAGGAAATCTATGTGAATCTAAAAAATGCCTTGGGCTGCCGTGGGAATCCAACAACAACTCCGAGCAGATAACTGATGGTCAATACAAGGCTAGCATTAGCAACAACTCTGAGCAGATAACTGATGGTCAATACAAGGCTAGCATTAGCAACAACTCTGAGCAGATAACTGATGGTCAATACAAGGCTAGCATTAGCAACAACTCCGAGCAGATGACTGATGGTCAATACAAGGCTAGCATTAGCAACAATGCAAGGCTGACCGGAAAAGAGGACGAGGAGGAGAGGAAAAGGAAGAAGGTCGCTACCACCACTACGGGGCGAAGGCTTGAGAAAGCAAAGGCGAAGAGAAGAGAGGGAGATGAAACCTGGAAGCCCCACAGTAACAGGAAGAGAATCCGTGTGAGGAGAAAGGAGGGTTTGGAGCCGGAGCAGGGGCGAAGGACTGAGACACCAAAAGCAAAGACAGAGAGGAGACAGGAGGATGAAACCTGGAGTCAACACAGGAAGAGAATCCGTGTGAGGAGAAAGGAGGGTTTGGAGCCGGAGCAGGGGCGAAGGACTGAGACACCAAAAGCAAAGACAGAGAGGAGACAGGAGGATGAAACCTGGAGTCAACACAGGAAGAGAATCCGTGTGAGGAGAAAGGAGGGTTTGAAAGCGGAGCAGGAACAATCAGAGGACAGTGAGACCCCAGAGCCTCCTCGGAAAAAGAGGAAACGCAACGTCTCTACAAAGATAGAAGATAGTCCTTTAGTGAGGACTGAAAGGGTGAAACTCAACGACAGAATGAAGACTGAGAACGGACAAGTGAAAATAAGCCTCTGCTCTGTCAGTCTGTCAACCAACAATGTCTTAGCGAGAGAAAGATTAGGACGGTACCTTTCCAACACCTCCACAAAGTCTTTGTCCAGCCTTGGGGAGGAAGCCAACCCACCTCCAGAAGGAACAAAGGTGCTGGGAAGGGAAACGGGGAACCCAGTAAGGGTGCTCCGAGCTAGGGATCGAGATGTGAAATGCCCTCCTAACGTTTGGACCGCAGCCGGGAGCTGCTCCCCAGTAAAACTTCACCAAGAAGACAAGCAGTCCAACATGTCTTCTGAAACTCCCAGTCCCTCCTCCTCCGGGTTTCAAGCTCTGGCCAAAGCAGTTGGACTGCTCCAAATCCCACCAACACCACCCACGAAACGGAAACGTGGTAGACCCCCCCGTAAGATGCGACCAGGAAAAAAACAGGTTTCCCAGGCTGGTGGTTTATTCCCCACCAGTGCCATGACAACGGGCATCCATGACGCGGAAGCTGTAGAGCACAAAAAGGAAAGAGGAGAAGGAGAACCGCAGGGAAAGGAAAGAGGAGAACCGCGGGGAAAGGAAAGAGGAGGAGGAGAACCGCAGGGAAAGGAAAGAGGAGAACCGCGGGGAAAGGAAAGAGGAGGAGGAGGAGAACCGCAGGGAAAGGAAAGAGGAGGAGGAGAACCGCAGGGAAAGGAAAGAGGAGGAGGAGAACTGCAGAGAAAGAAAAGAGGAGAACCGCGGGGAAAGGAAAGAGAAGGAGAACCGCATAGAACGAAAATAGAAGCAGAACCTCAGAAAAATAAAAAAGTAAAAGGAGTACCCCAGAGAAAGAAAAGAGAAGAACTGCTGAGAAAGAAAAATGGGAGAGAACCGCAGGGAAAGGAGAAAGGAGGAGGAGAACCACAGGGAAAGGAGAAAGGAGAAGGAGAACCACAGGGAAAGGAGAAAGGAGGAGAACCTCAGGGAAAGGAGAAAGTAGGAGAACCTCATGGAAAGGAGAAAGGAGGAGGAGAACCACAGGGAAAGGAGAAAGGAGGAGAACCACAGGTAAAGGAAAAAGGAGGAGACCCACAGGTAAAGGAGAACGGAGGAGGGGAACCACAGGGAAAGGACGACAAGCGAAAGAAGTGCAGGAAAAGGGTGAGGCTCAGGGAGGGACATGGCAAAGGAGAGAGAGCAGAGTTGTTCCAGAGACTACCTGTGCTGTCTAAATCTAAAACAGTTGCTCAAAAGCCTAGCTCGCTGACAACTTCCCCCAGTACCCATGAAGAGCAAGTTCCTTCCAACTGTTCAGGGATTGGAACCGGAACCATTCTGCAACCCCCGCCGTCGGGTCAGCCACAGAACTCCAGTCCAAAAAGATCTGGAGAGACCGAATCAGACAGAGACCCATTGAGACCCCCTGCTGTCAAGCGGACCCCCTCCAAGGGTCGGGCACCCACTGTGTGTCTCAAGAAGTTCCAAGAACTCCTGAAGCACAGGCACCAAAAGACGAGGAAGTCCACCAAAAGCAAGGAGACCAAAGAAAGTGAAACTGAAGTTCAGAAACAAAGTGAAAGAAAATTATTGAAACCCAACGAAAGTGACAATTGTCAAAATGAATCAAGACTGATGAACAAAAACATAAGTTCCTCCCAGTCTCTAGAAAGAGAGTCGGCCATTAGACCAACCGTTGATAATGACGATCAGACCAACCGAACAGAGAGCGACCATCCAGAGGAAAAAGATGGAGGACACGACAGCAGCACTTGTGGACAGGAGACGGAGTATCAAGATCTCATCTACAAAGAGACTGAAAGAGAAAACGTTGAGGATGGAGAACATTTTGAGAACAGAGAAAACGTTTTAGACGGGGAAAACGTGGATGCGTCAGGAGACTTTTTCAAACTCCAAGAGGAGCTGGCTACCTTGTCAGTTTTATCGATGACAAGGACAAAGGAAATGGTGGATCCTCATCGGAGCGACAAAGGCAACAAGGAAGGAAGATATCTGGTTTCCAAGGAGAACAGAGAGAGGGAAACAGACTCGTCTACAGAGACAAACAAGAAGACCGAAAAGGGAAAAGGATCCGTGGTGGAGGCGTATAGGAGAAGTGTGATCATCCAAGAAGTGGAGGAGAAAATGGAGGATGGGTATTTGGAGATGGAGATCTCCAGCGAGGAGTTGGACGTGGTTGATGAGGTCCAGCAGACGTTGGTCTACACCGGGGCTGAGGAAGTGAGTGGTGAAGAGGAGGAGATAGATGTAGAGGAGATGGGTCCATCGATGTATCCTGATGCAGGTAAATCAATTTGAACCTGAATTATTTTTCAATTTTGAGGGAGATTTTGAAGTGGATTTAACAGGTGACATCAATAAGGGATCATAGCTTTCACCTGGATTCACCTGGTCAGTCTGTCATGGAAAGAGCAGGTGTTCCTAATGTTTTGTACACTCAGTGTAGTAGTAGATTGCTACTGGCAGTTGCTTTTCATATTTTAATCTAGTTTGAGCCTAAATAGTCTCAATTATGTTACCTCTTTTAAATGTTTACGATGGGTTTCTTTATTCGTAGCTTGGCAGGAGGTTCCCGGCGCCAGAGAAGTGGACCAAGCGAGTTCCACCATGGCCAGCTTCAGAGGCATCACCCACAACCACATCCACCTCCCTCAGAAAATCAAAATGGCGACCGCTGCCCCCGAGATGGCAGACGTGAGTATTCCGACCCCTCTGGAGGCAGAGCCTTTCACGCTGACATCACGAAGGGTCACCACGGGGTCAACAGGAAGCTGGGAGCCAGAGGAGGAAGAGGACGTGGAGGTGGACGTTCTTGAGTGGTCGCCGGATGTGCGACCAAGAGTGTGGGGAGTGGGACTTGAGCAAGGCGTCACAGAACTGACCGAGGAAGAAGAGATAGACGTGATGGGAGAGGAAACGGACTGAGTAAGTGGGATGGTGTACTCTTAGGGACGTGTTAATTTAGAATCCAGTAAAAAATAATTGGAGAACGCAAGTGTGTATTCTTCAACAGAAAGGCTAGCTTTACATTTGTGTGTTCTTCATTGGAAACGTTTGTTATTTGCAACAGATTCTAAACAGTGTGTTCTTGAGAAGAAAGGCTACCGTTCCTAAGCAACCTCCCCGCTCCTCCTCTCCACACTGTTAACTATCGGAGCAGCCCCAACCTTCCACACTGACTTGATGAGACTAACTCACAAAATGAGGGTCTCGCTATATAAAAAAAACAACCTTTGTTGATTGTGATTTTGTTGTTTCTGTTGTAACTGTTCTTCGGCAGAATGCCTTATGAGCCCTAGACTAGAGACTCGGCAAACGCAGCTACTCTTTTGTTACATTTCAGGGCCTGTAATTGACAGCTTTTCAGAGGACGAGTGCAGATCTAGGATCAGTTTTTCCTTTCAAGTCATAATGAGTAACAGGGCCTACTCTGAGACGCTGGTGTTCATGCTGGTTATTTTTATACCTTCAGAATCAGTCAGTGTCCAATCAGAAGCACTTAAATATGTTTACATCTGCCACTTTTGACAAGTTCTTTATTTGTAGCTTCATTGTTTGTATAACTTTGTAAATTAGAAAGAAGGCCTGTCATTTAAATATAATAATTGTGTTGTATTAAAATGGCTTTATTGACCACAGCTGTCTAATAGATTTGTTTTCCCAAGCACAGTCATTTTGTATTTGCTTAAACCTAGCTATTGAAGTAAACATTTAACTTTGCCTACTATGCTCAATGTTTGTACTCATGCTCAATGTTTGCTCACATTCAATTACAATTTTCTAGCCTCCCAGTCAAGCAATCTGTGTTCTAACAAAAAGGAGTTTGTTTGATGTTCTGTTGGGGCCATAATGAGAATGGACTGTCACTTGCTGTCTAGGAGGCCTAGTCCCAATACTTTAACAATGCATCCTTACTTTCTACCTCCCTTGAAGAATTGCTCACTGAACATGGCAGGATAAGTAGGGTTCTTGTAAATAGTTTACAGCAATCTTTTCTTATCAGATTTATTGTGTCAATCATGACGTAAAAGTGAAGGATCAAGGATGCATTTGACAAATATTAAAAACTCCCATTGATTTGACAGCTGTTTGAATGGTTTGAATGCGCATCTTTATTGACAGCGGAAGTGGTTCTTGAGAGGGAAGGAACAACACACGTGTATTCCTCAATCTGAAGGTTAAATAAGCCGGTGATCGGGTGTGTTTGTTGGCTGCTGAGAGTGGTCGTTTGGACGGTTCGATTTTGGAGAGAGTACGGTCTGGAGCGGACACAACGCAGACATGGACCCAGAGAAAGCACAGCAACTGGCGGCGGAACTAGAAGTGGAAATGATGGCTGATATGTACAATCGGTAAGACTGGCTAACTAGCAATGGAATGTTAGCTAGCCAGTTAACGTCCTTTCTCCACTGAAATGCTAGAATGTGCTAATTACAGTGTAACACGCTGCATTTGCATGTAGCTAGCCAGCTAATTTTGACTGTCGTCTTTAGCTTTTTGGTGGTGAGATAAAAGCATCATGTTAGATGGATTCTCAGGCTAGCTATTTAGCTTTATAGCGTTAGCTAGCTGTCGTGCTACTGAACGTCAGACAAAATTAATCGATTTAGAATAGTGTACTATTGTATAACGCACACACTCGACTACATTGCTGTACATGCATAAGCAAAAACAACGGGAAGACCATCCCTAGTTAGCTAGCTAAGTAAGTCATGTTATTTAGAGCTCATTCAAATGGAACTGATTTAGCTAGCTAGTTATATTGCCAACTAGGAGTGCACACATTGACTTTTCATAACATAATCAGAATGAAGAGTTCTATGACCTTGCACATACATGGAGATTTTGATTTCTCGCATCCTGTCTCCTCTCCTCCTCAAAACATCAGAGGGAAGCGAGGAGAGCACTGGAGGAGATCTCATCCCAATGCTCTCCTGACATTCCTCTCTCCTCTCTTGCCTTCTGAGGTTTTGACAATGAAAAAAGGAAAAGACACTTGAGATACAGCCCTCATCTTTATCGTAATCTACAAGGTCTTAACGCCCTCTTCTTTCTCTCCATCTTCCTCCTCGCAGGATGACCAACGCGTGCCACAGGAAGTGCGTGCCCCCCCACTACAAGGAGGCAGAGCTGTCTAAAGGGGAGGCGGTCTGTCTGGACCGCTGTGTGGCCAAGTACCTGGATCTACACGAGAGGCTGGGCCGCAAGCTCACCGAGCTCTCCGTTCAGGACGAGGAGATGATGAGGAAGAACGCTATTGGACAATAATATATATATATATATATATATATATATATATATATATATATTTTTAGGGAAGGATGGGGGTGGGTTAGTGCTAGGGTTACCATGCTTTCTGTGCGGAGGGATAGAGAGAGGGAGCGATAGGGTAGGATGGAGCGATGGGGTGGGTTTAATAAACGTATGGCTCTTATGGAGGGGATGGAGTTGCCGTCCAGAGTGGGTTGGGTGTGTTTAAAGAGCAAGATGCTTGAAAGGAAGGTTTGTGATTACGGTGTGGAGCGGAAATTGGGATGGATGAAGCCTGTTTTGTGTGAACAGTGGTTGTACTTGTGGTTTGAGCCAAGATCTTTTTTTTTTACCACAGCAAAGACACTAATGTGCATAGTTAACTGTTTTCTGTTCAGCCAATCAGTGCTCTCTCAGCATTGTGTGTGTAGCCCTTTTTAGTTATGTGGGCGTGTCAGAAGTGATGATGAATTGAGAAATCCCCCAATAATGTTTAACAAAATGCTTTCATTGTTCCATAGTGCAGTATTCTTCAAGCCAAACCATTAGGAGATGCTCCTTTCTGCTCTAGCCCTGGACTAATACACCTGTCTCAACTGATGAAGGACACCCGTTGGGCTCATATCAGTGTCTCGGAGTAGGAGTGCTGATAGGCTTTATGAGTACGGGCCCTTGTCCCGTAGGAATAGATGGAGACACTGCTGTAGTCAAAACGAGGACCATGCCTATCTGACTGTCATTTCTTTACATTTTGATCAGTCTCAGTTTGTTCATTTGGCTTTGTATTTTCTTCATGTTGAAACTGTGCTAATGTTGTACAAAGTTTTCTTTTGTGACATTTTAAAAACCTTTTTTTGTTTTAAATCTGAATAAATATTGTTATAGTATATATTTTAGTTTTTAGTTATACATTCTACACTGTAGTTTCTTCACAGTAATACAATAACACTGTACTTATAATTATGTTCCAAATGGCACCCTTTTTCCTATGTAGTGCACTATTTTTGACCAGAGCACACTGGTCCTTGGTCAGAAGTAGTGCACTATATAGGGAATAGGGTACCGTTTGGGATGTATTAGCCTTATTCAATGTTAAACATTGCAGGAAAATAAGGTGTTCAATCTCAAACATGTTTACTTAGTAGACTTGTATGACGTTTCCCTCAGTTTCTTGAAAGCTCCCTCCCATTGCAAATAAAATCAACTGTCAATTTCAAGGGTCATATTGACTTTACAACACACAAGCGCAGTCAATCCACTGCACGTTGCTTTTTCAGATGGAACCTACATTTCGTAGGACGATGTATACCATGCGCATCGCGTACATATAACTAAATACAATTTAAAACGAAATATATTCTGTCGCTTTAATCTAATACAACGTGCAACTAAAAATGCTCTGTAGCTTTAAGACGAACATGGATAGGATTAAAAAGAGGAAGTGAGCACACAGCGGAGTTTCGTTTCCCTAATGAAAGTTTTAATTTGGGATCTGCGCTTTAACACGAGAAAGGAGAAGCGCAAGTACAGTAGTACGAAACGGGGATACCAAGAAAGAATACGCAGTTTTATTCGTGCACATGACAATACAATAGCCCTGAAGGGCGACAGAACGACGCCGATCCTGACATAATAATGGTGAGTGTATTGCATCTTTGAATTGAATCGCGCAACCGCGTATTTTATACGACATTGATTTAAAGGTTTGTTTTCATAAATATTTATATATTCAAGTTAGAAGTATTGTCCGCCATTGTAGATGGTCACTATTTAAAATGGTGTTCTTTTGGTCACACTGTTTTAGAAGTCAAAACGTTTTAATGCAATCTAATTATCAACTTATATGTATTCTTTGATAATGGAATAATAGTTGTATTTCTTTGGTCTTTGAATGATTGATCATGAAGCAGCAAGCCACTGTGCTCAACTCAACCATATTCCCCCATGGTTAAAACGTCATTTTTAAACGTTTATTACACCGTACTTCATTAGTAGTCTATTTTAATTGAAGTGTGAAAAGAAATTCAATCTTCATGTGCTTACTGCTGTTCTCTGTATCGTCCGACAGATGGCGGAGGCCGATGCGGAAGAGAACGTGTACCGCGAGGCTGTGGCGGAGTCGCCTGTTGCGCCCCCTAATGGCGACATTAACATTGACGACCTGTTACCCGACGGTCCTCAGGGGAATATTCAAGGACAGGTGTTGTGTGAAAAAAAACATGAAAATACAATGTTTTTTCAACTTTGCTACCGATGTTTACAATGCAATATCCTGCGATTTTTAAGGAGCATTACACACAATGCTAGTGTGCTCTCTTGTCTTATTAGTTATTCTCTGAAATGATTAAAAATGAAATTATAAAAAAATATAACTACAACACTAACAACCCTGTATTTCCCCCCCTTCACCTCTCTCTCCCCCTCCCTTCACCTCTCTCTCCCCCTCCCTTCACCTCTCTCTCCCCCTCCCTTCACCTCTCTCTCTCCCCCTCCCCCACTCTCTCTCCCTTCACATCTCTCCCCGCCTCCCTTCACCTCTCTCTCTCCCCCTCCCTTCACCTCTCTCTATCTCCCCCTCCCCCACTCCCTCTCCCTTCACCTCTCTCTCCCCCTCCCTTCACCTCTCTCTCTCCCCCTCCCTTCACCTCTCTCTCTCCCCTTCCCCCACTCCCTCTCCCTTCACCTCTCTCTCCCCCTCCCTTCACCTCTCTCTCTCCCTCCCCCACTCCCTCTCCCTTCACCTCTCTCTCACCTGTCCCCCCTCTCCCCCTCCCTTCACCTCTCTCTCCCCCTCCCCTGTACCCCCTCTCCCTCTCCCTTCACCCCTCCCCCTCACACTCTCCCCCTCCCTTCACCTCTCTCCCTCTTCCCTCCCCTGTTCCCCCTCTCCCCTTTACCTGTCTCTCTTTCCCTCTCCCCCTTCCTTCACCTCTCTCTCTCCCTCCCCCTCCCCTGTCCCCCCTCT